>NW_023276524.1:1427500-1736229 GCF_013357705.1 Chelonus insularis
ATATAATTTAATTATTTTTCCATTCAATTTTTGACATAACACTAGCAAAAAGAAAACTTACCTGAATTTTTCCGCAATAATCTCCATTCATTCCTTTCCGATGAATTGGGAAGAGTGCTCCTAAAGTAATATCACCGGTAATATTTACGTAGAGTTTTGCGATTGTCAAACAATCGATGCTGATGAAAATAATTAATAACTCCAAGTACAGCCTTGTCATCATTAAAAGCTTGGTCGATCCTCAAATGGAAATTTGATAATATGGTTGTGTTTGTTTAGTATATTTTTGTGATCTCTCCTCCCTAGATCACTGTTTACTCAGAATCTACGTCAGAAGACAAAATAAAAATAATCTGTAGAGAAACAGAATTGTCTAGAATAAAAAGATAGCATTGAGAATTACGAATATATATAGTTCCTGCTAGCAATATACAGTTGCATTCACTATTAATAGTTCGAAAAAGACTTAACTATTTTTTGTTAAATAATAAATTAACACAAGATTGTAAATCCAACTATCAGACTTTTTAAGATACTCTATCTTTATGTTTTGAGATATTTGTAAGGATATTAAAAAATTTAAAAATGTATATATGTATGTGTGTCGAGTTTTTTTTGTTTTCGACTTCGATTACTACTGAAAATATCGATTCTACACAAATTTCATTTGAAAGATTATACAATGGAGAAAATCTGGAAGGCGTTTAAACAAATTCGGTACAGCTATTTCTTCTTGATAACAAAAAAAAACTGTAAAATAAATGAAGGAAAAATATGTTCAAAATAGATTCTACTCAGTGAATAATGAGTATTATTAAACAATTAGATCAATATTAGTACAATGCGGCTATTAATGGCTTAAAATTATTCCTTCTATCGGATATTATTTGTATTTATTAAATGTAGAAAATTACTTATCGATACTTTCTAACGACCGTCTTAAATTGACTTTTAACTCTTAAATACCTCGAGTATCAAATTTGATACCGAACTTTTAAAACGAAAATACATTCGCAATTAGTTTTATTTTTTAAAATTGGCTGTTTGTATAACATCACTGCTTAGTGTTCTTTCGGTAAAATAATAAAAGAAAAACAACTATTTTACTATTTTTTCCTCTATCTTGTTCTTACAGGGAACACATTAGTATTTTTTAAAATTTATTTAGAAAATCAGGCTTCTAAGGGTTAAAAATTCTTCATTCCATTTAAAAGTAATATAAATAGACCCATAAAATAGATTAATAGATGAAAAAAAATTGGTTAACAGATTTCGTAAATGTTAAAAATATGAATTTTCGTCGTTTATAAATTATTAGTAATATACATTTCCAGGAAAAATTAGAATTGATCTCGATAAATCAAACATTATTAGAGTACTTCGTCGATTTATGGGATGAGTTTCTTGAACATATGTTCTGAAAAATGTATAGTGATTTTGAGTTATTTTATTAAAAAATTTCTCGCGACACAAGGGTATTGGAATTATTTCCCACAAAAACATGTATTAAATTTTACCTGATGAGGTAAAAAAGAGTGACTAAATTTATTATGATTACTTTGCTCTGCTGGATGAATAAATAAAATACTAGTGAGACAATGAATGATGAAAAATAACCAAAAAGTTATTTATTTACTGTTCGATAGTAATTAAGTTACATCATTAAAAAGATATAACCATTAAGGGTTTAATGATCTCTATTCAGTATACACTAAGCTCAGTAAGTAAAAAGCTTAGGCATTCATGCACTATCATCATTGCATATTCAATGGATGTAATGAGAGTAGATAAGCAGGGCCGGTTCTGGATCACTCTGCAATACCGGCCAAGTCAAAAAAGTGGGTTCTGATCCGCACTAATTACCGACCGCGATAAGTTATCGACACTGATAAATTATCGGCAGCGATTTTTTTTTACCGATCCTGATTGGTGATAAATTATCTTCAGCGATAATATTATAATTATCAGCAGAATAACCGTAGAAAAAAATGGCGGTGATGTGTCTCAAGGATGTTAGATGATTGGGAAAAGGTTTTAGAGTAAAAACAATTTCTCTTTTAAGTCAATTTTTTTTAATTAAAAAAAAATTATAATATATTTTTTCTTTTTTATAAAAAAATAATGATCCCTTTAATGATGGTTCCCAAGTAGCATTAATCTACCTGTAAGAATCAAAATTTTTTGCTTTAATAACTTTTTTCATATAAGTAAAACTAGAAAAACTAATCATAAAACAAGACTTACAGTATCATAACCATCATCATAGTCAGTGGAATCATCATAATTATCATCGTCATCAATTGTTGGAGGTGAAGGAGGTAGAAATTCTACCTCACTATCCTCCGATGACACAGTCGCTGGAGAAGGAGGTAGAACTTCTACCTCACTATCACTGTCTTCGACAGTGATGATTTCTTGGCTTAGAGGTGGTGGCACGACGGAGATGTCTCCTTCTATCCGGAACCATATGACGTTACCGGGGAACGTTAGGCAGGTAGCCGTTACGCCACAAAGTGTGAGGGTAGCGCCTTCCATCCCTCCCGTCTCTTCTCAATGATCTTCAAGTGTCATGAGAATAATAATTTCTAGGAGGGTGATCGGTAGATCGAACCTGGCCTCCGGAAAAATAAAAGTGCACATCTTTTTCTAAAAAGTAATAACGATTATGACAGATTGTTTTCAAGCTTAAAAAAAGAAAAATTCTCCTACTTGATAAATTATCATTTAAAAATTCATAAAATTCACAATTACACTCAATAAATAATTATATTAATGCATAAAAATTAAAAAAAAAACACACTTTTTATACTTGAATGAAGCAAAAGTCACTACTTACTTGGTATGGTTTGATCAGTTTGACTGTCGAAAATGAACTAAATATTTTGTCCTATGCATCATACACCATGGCTAAATGTTTATATTTTTCAAAGAGGCCAATGGTGAAAAAATCATTGAACGATATTGATTTAAATCTATATAGAGAGGCCTTGATCACATCACTCAGCATCAAATTACAGATAAAGAAAAGAATTTGACAACAAGAAAAAATTCTCACTGAAAAAAATTTATAAATGACATTTTTTTCTTTTCAATTATTAAAATAGTTTGTAAACGATCTCTACTATAGATAAATAATTTTAGACACATATTTTTTCGATTGGATTTTTAATTAAACGTGTTTTCTTTGTCGCTCATGCCTCTGCTATCTTCTTTTCCTCGCTCCGCCACCGCTTCCTCACTTTGTCTATACTTTTATTCTCCGCTAAGAAGCTGTGATTCATGCAAGAGTTGAAAGGACCATGTGTCGAAAAATAATCGACTTATTTTATTTCATTTAGAAACGTTACCGTTTGACTCAGTCGGTCGACTGCATCATATTTTCCTCACCTTATCTCTTTTTCACTTTGTTTATGCTCTCATTCTCTGTTACTTATTGAAGTAAGACAGAATACATATTATGAATGATCAATTGAAATATTCTATTTACTGTATGAGTAATCATAACTAAACGTATTTTAAATGTAAAAAAATTATTGAAACGAAAAATTATTGTCTTTTTTCATTTTATATTTTCTAAACTATGATTTATAATTATTTACGTTAAATGACTTCTTCAACAATAATAATAAGATTTTTATCTTGAGAAAGAATTTTTATTTAAGAAATAAAAATTATACATTTTCATTTTATGTATTTGAATGAATGAATTTTTCTTTTTTACAATCAATACAATTAATTCTCAATGTTCTTGTATGATCTAATGACATGTAATGTTTGTAACATTTACGATGCAATAAGATATCTCTATCGAGTTGTAAATGTTCCGGTAATTCATCCCAAATATCGTCGATGTATTCTGGAACAATCTTCAAGAAAAAATACTTTGGAAGACAAGCAATATCTTCACTTGACATTTTTGTTATATTTTTTAATAAACAATACAATTTGAATGACTTCTCAAATGGGGTTTTTTCATGAAAATTCACCATATACCATGCTTTTAGAATTTTTACATTCTTTTCTGCACATTTTTTATTTTCTCCATTATGCACCCTACAATCTTAGATGATTCATATCCAGAACATGTAGCGAAGAACATCCAAGCTCATCCAAATTAATTACAACTTTTGAGTTGTCAATTAAACTTTCTAACCATTTTTTTTTTCATCTCCTTTCACGTAAATACGGTCTCGATCTTTAACAAGTACACGAAGAATGTATGGAAGTTTATCATATGGTATTGTTCCAGATTTCCATGGAATGCGATGATAATTACGTATCAACCACGAATTTATGCATTCATATTTTTCAGGTAAATATTCCCACTGATATGGCGGTTTAAAAATTATCACTGAAATGTCTTTCATACCATCACTATTATCTTGGATTGTAATAGTCGCCAATTCTTTCACTAAAAACTGATTATTTGGCTGCTTGAAACCTTGAACATCCAATATCATTTCCATGATGCGCTCAAAAATTTGTATACATGCCAAAATGTAAAACCCAACTGAAAAGTTTTTTGGTAAATCATCTATTTATATGTTTATCCCCACTTTAAAATTATAACATTTTATTGTTTGATCACTACAACGATTGTCTATAAAATTATATTTTTTTTCATTACATGTAATTTTCGATAGTCTGAAATTTTCAGCAAGAACGATGATGAAACATCATGCCAACCCCTCAAGATTTTTTCTTGAAAAATCAAGCAAAAATTTAAATGATCTCAGGGATGATTCGGCGCCTTGACATATTCTACAAATTTTCAGCGAGAATGATGATGAAACATTATGCAAACGTTTTTTTTTATGCATGTTTTAATTTATGATTGCATCAAAAATTGAAACATTCTGGAATCTTTGTTTTGGAGGGGATGAATTGTATTTATACCCATGCAACTCGTGTTTAAAATCACTGATCAATTGAAACTGTGAGAAATACATTGTTATACATAATTCAAAACAGTAAAAATGGATCTATCAAGAGTAAATAAAATTGCCAAGTGTGAGACGTACTTACCAACCAAAAAGATGGATACATTAAAACCGTCTAAAACGTATAAAATTACTGGTTTAAAAGAACTTGAAACTGTGTATGGAACAAAAGTTGTGGCAACAGTTAAAAATAGCTACATGATATTTTTACCTCCAAGAACGGTGAAAATTTTGGAAAATCATAAAGAATTTGAAAAATTGGTTGAGTTGGCCGTTGACAACAGATTATCATTGTTGTACCATGGTGGAGCTAACAATTCTTTTGAATTCATAGTTGATGATGAAATGTAATCTAAAATTTTACATGTCAAACAAAAAAAATATAATGAATACAATTGATGAAATGTAAATCTTACGATAATCAATGTAATCTAAAAAAAAATTTTCATGTTACAAAAATAATGAATACAATGAATATTTGAAATTATTGTTCTTTTGATTTAAATATTTCCCCTCTCTACATTTTAAGAAAATCGTTATTTAATGGCGGTTAAATTTGGTAATTGATATTCTCGAACTTTCAAGAAATTTTTTCGGATTATGGCACCACATTACAAGGTCATCCAAAATCCTATATAAATCTTTTCAAACACGCTTTTTCATCATTGTAACTCTGAAGTTTGTCTAGTATAGTCGAAAGAAATGAGTGCATTAAACTATTATTCTGATTTAATTGAAATGATGGAGGAGGCTTATACTCTTCTACCATCTTTGAATCATGAATCTAGTGAAATCATTGATAAGTGGGTGCGAATTAGTAGTGACAATATTACTACATTAAACAGACATTTGCAATCGAGTGGTTTATCGGTTGGTGAAAAACAACGAATTCAATCGATAATTGCAGCACTCGCAACATTACATGAAAAGTTTATAAATCATTCAATCGTTGGAGGAAGCCTTCAATCAACAGAACAATTGATTCGATGGAAAGATTTAGAAAATATTTTCCAAAATCGAATTCGCACTGGTGTTGTTATGTACTTGCAACATTCAAATTTACGAGACTTCTTATTGGACGCTAAACAGCTGATTATCGAAAAGTTGACAGATATAGTAACAAGTGAGGGAAATTTAAAAGTGAACTTTGTCCTTGCTTGTAAATTCAGTAATCAAACAAATGATGGAACAGTTGTAGAAATTAAGTACTTTAATGTTAAAAATGAAGCAATTTTGCCGTCAACAGACATAAAAAAACATTTTCTGGAAAATGTTGTTGACAAACTACTAACAAAAGTCGAGGATTTTCAAGAACGAGATTCTGGTTAGTCACTTGTAGAAATTAAATATCTGCAAGTCAATATCAATCTTTATCAACCTCTATCAGCTGGACAATCTACATTTATACCTCTACCAAAATTTATACAACAAAAAAAAGCAGTACTAAATATTAAAAACAACGATCAATGTTGTTTCTTTTGGGCTGTTACTGCAGCTCTTTATCCTGTTTTTGTAAATTCAACAAGAACAAGTTCATATCCTGATTACAAAAGTGTGTTAAAATGTGAGAGTATCAACTGTCCCACAACCTTACATGATGTTCCAAAATTTGAAAAACTCAACGATTTAGCAATAAATGTGTATGGTTTAGATGACTGTACGTATGGTTTACATAATAATTGTGAAATTATTTCGTTACATTTAAGTAAATATTATAAAGTAAATGAGCCATGTATTCACCTGTTAATGGTACACAGTAGAGTAGAAGTAGGTGATGAAAATAATAATATTAATCCAGTTTTTCATTTTTGACGTTAATTGTATAAACTGGTTCATGACTGAGTTGAAAAAAATAGCTGAAACTGTCAAAACTTACCTAGAAAACGTAGTACCAATGAAACCATTAACATCCCAACAGTTAAACGATTTTCATAATGCAAAAATCTGTCACATTTGTAATAAATCATTTTTACATGATGAAACGAAAGTACATGATCACTGTCACTTTACAGGCAATTATCGAGGCGCTGCTCATGTTAATTGTAATTTAAATTATCAAAATTCATGCATAATTCCAGTCATTTTTCATAACCTCTCAGGATATGACTCACATTTTTTTATTGAATCATTAGCTGCATCATTTAAAGGTTATATAGAATTATTACCTGTCAATAAAGAAAAATACATAGCATTTACAAAAACAGTTGATCAGAAAATTTCCCACGAAAAAAAGAAAAAAAGAAATATTTGTTAAATTACGATTTATTGATTCTTTCCGATTCATGAGCAATAGTATTGAGAAACTTGCATCATTTTTGGATAATAACGCAAAATCAATTACCAAAAGTTTCTATCCCGAGCCAGATAAATTTCAGTTAGTAACTCGTAAAGGTGTTTTCCCATATGAATGTATTGACAGTTGGGAAAAACTTGACGAACGACAACTACCTGACAAAACAAAATTCTATTCGAAACTCAACGATTCGGCCATTTCCGATGACGATTACCAACATGCACGCCACGTTTGGGATCAATTTCAACTAAACACCCTCGGTGAATATTCAGATTTATATTTAAAAACAGACGTTCTTCTGTTAGCAGACATTTTTCAAAATTTTAGACAAAGTTGTATCTCTACTTATGAGCTTGATCCGTTACATTACTACACTGCACCTGGATTAGCTTTTGATGCTATGTTGAAATATACAGAAATTGAACTCGAACTCTTGGACAATGTGGAAATGCTTAATTTCATAGAAAAAGGTATTAGAGGAGGAGTGGCACAGTGTTCAAATAGATATGCAAAAGCAAATAACCCGTATATGTGTAATGATTATAACCCCAATGAAAATATATCATATCTCATGTATTTTGATGTAAATAATTTGTATGGAGCAGCAATGAGTGAGTACCTACCAACTGGATCATTTGAATGGGTGAAAGATGACATCAATATTTCTAATATCTGTGAAATAATTAAAAATATCTCCAATGATTCTCCAGTTGGTTACATTTTCGAGGTTGATTTAGAGTATCCAAAAATCTTACACGAGCATCATAAAGATTTGCCATTGTGTCCTGAACACCGTAAACCTCCAAACAGCAATAGCAGCAAATTTATGACGACATTATTACCTAAACTTGAATATGTGATTCACTACAGAAATTTTAAACAATGTCTCGATTTAGGAATGATTGTAACCAAAATCCATAGGATCCTTAAATTTAATCAATCACCATGGATGAAGAAGTATGTAGATCTAAATACAGATTTACGAAAAAAATCTAAAAATGATTTTGAAAAAAATTTCTATAAATTAATGAATAATGCAGTTTACGGAAAAACAATGGAAAACGTTCGGAAGTATAAAGATGTAAAGTTAGTTACACAGTGGGAAGGTCGGTATCGTGCAAAAAATCTCATTGCCTCTCCAAAATTCCACAATAGTATAATTTTTGACAATGACATGGTAATAATAGAAATGGAGCGAAAAAATATATATTTCAATAAGCCGATATACGTAGGATTTGTAGTTTTAGATCTTTCAAAAATGTTTATTTATGACTTCCATTACAATTTAATTAAAAGACAATTTACAGACAATCAGGTAAAATTATTATACACAGATACGGATAGTTTAATTTATCAATTTCTCAATGCTGATATTTATGATTGCATTGAAGATAATATACATAAATTTTACACCTCAGACTATCTACCAAATAACTGTTTTTATATTCCATTAGTTAATAAAAAAATTGTAGGTCTCATGAAAGGTGGAAATAAAGGTGAAATAACGACGGAATTCATTGGTCTGAAAGCAAAAATGTACACATTTAAAGTTCAAAATAAAAGAGACAAATATAGTAAAGCAAAGGGTGTCAAAACTGCAACAATAAAATCTATAACATTTGATGATTACAAAAAATGCTTACTTAATCATGAAAAATTATGTAAAACGGAATATCATATAGTCAGCAAGAAACATGAAGTACATACAATTAGTAGACAAAAATTAGCATTAAGTTGGGAAGACAATAAAAGAGTTCTTCTTGCACAAACAACTGATACACTTCCTTGGGGTTATAATTTATATTAAATAGTGTAAATAAATTATTTTAAATATGAGGTTCATATAAAAAAAAAAAAAAATAATTTGTGAGAAAAAAAAAATTTATTCAATAAAAAAAAAAATATTATAAATTATTTACATTAGTTTGTATTGAACTCATCTTCGACAAATAATATGACAAAATCATCTTCATTTTTATTGGTCTTATTTTTTTAAATTTCTTTTAACATTCGTTTATTAATTTTATCAAGACGTTTAATTATTTTTTTTTCTCTCTTAATTTGTTGTTGTTCTTTATGAGATAAAGATATCCATTTAATATTAGCAGCTTTATCTTTTGTATAACGTGGTAATTTTTGAGCATCACTATACATTTTGTCAGCCATTGTTTCTAGCTCTTCAGCTAAAGACATTTTGGCAGTCATTGTTTCTAACTCATCAGTTAGAGACATTATAAATCTTTTATGTTAATCCAGCTATTGTGTGTTTTATCGAATCCTAACCACTTGACAAAAGCTTGATTACCACGTTTTTTCAGAACTTTTTCTACCAAATAAATATCAGGGTATTGAACCTTAGTCAATTTTTCTTGATAAAAACCTCCTTCAATCGGTTGATCTTGATAGTCGACAAGCTTGTAGGTTACTGGATCAGTATTCAATACTGGACTTACATTAAAGATTTCAGTTGTCCAATTAGGGGTGTATCCCTTCTCAAAGACATGCTTATATTTACTTATGCGTACTTTGTCCCCAACCTTAAATTTAGTCTTTTTTATTTTTTGTTGAACTTCAAGTTTATTATTGTAGATAGTATGACGTAATTGTTTCTCATTGGCTGAAGTAACATCAATCGGTTTTATTTTGATGGTTCTATGTTTGCTATTGTCATATGATGTCATCAATTTTGGTAAGATGTCTATCCACTGGTAATTACCTCGCAACGTAAATTGTTTCCACATTTGACTTTTTAACGTGCGATTAAATCGTTCACATAGAGATGCCTTAAGATTACTAAATGTGGAATACATTTTGATATTATATTGTTTCATAAGTGCTTCAAATTCTTTATTGTAAAATTCTTTTCCTCTATCAACATGCAAAAATTTTGGCACTCTTTTTTGTGATAGAATCGATTTCATTGCATGGGCTACATCTTTACCATTTTTAGATTTTGTGGGCACAGCCCAAGCGTATTTTGAAAAAATATCAATAATAGTCAATAAATACTGATGACCTTTATTATAAGATTTATATGCTGTCATGTCAACTAGATCAGCTTGCCAAGTTTCATTAAGCCCACGTATATCAACATGTCGTCGTTGATAATTTCTTCTGACCGGTCTATGCAGCTCTTCAATTATTATTTCTTTATCCTTGTTTATGATGCTGCTGATCAAGATATTTCCGAATATTTTCTTCCAATTGTTTAATACTTTCAGCTTGTTTACGATTTGCTTTTTTCAGTAAACGTAATCGATCTGACTCATGCAGTTCAATTGTTTCATTCAATTCTTCTTTCAGACGTTTACGATGTTCTTGTGATGATTCAATATGTTGCTCTAGTTGAACATTAATGATTTTGATTCTTTCTCTATTTTCTTCAACAATTCTTCTTAAATTTGCTACAGTTTCGCGTAGCAGACGTAATTCTATTTCAATAAATTTTTCTAAAATTGTAATCTTTTTTTCAATTACTCCTAATGATGTTGCATCATTCAAATCTACTGGTTCAGCGAGATTACACAATCTCTTATTATCCATGTCAAACTGTTGATCCACAGTTAATTTGAATCCTTCACCAGGAGGCCCACGAACAGCACTTTTCACAATATCTTTCGCTAATTGTCGTCCAAAAACGTCAACACTCATTCTTAAACCTCTCACTTCAAAAGTACTTCAAAGAATGAGTAGCTGTGTAGAATACATCAGATTAATAAATGATTTCAGCTGCACGCAATTCCTCTAAAATTGATAAAATTTCGTTAGTATGACTGAAATTTCCAGCAGTTTGAGATGCAATAAGTAAACGAAGTCGATCTACAAGTTCATTGAGATCATCCCAATAAATATAATCGGTAGGATGATTTTGTTTATGTTTAATCATATATTGTGGTAAACTTCCTCCACTTTTTGGTATATATTTACTGATTATGTCGGTGAATTTTTTTAAATTCTCATCTACTCTGATACTTCTGTCAGGAAGATAATGCTTTCGATAGGCGTTGGTCATACTGATAATTCTGCCATAAGTGTTTTCATCTTCTTTTGTCATTTTTGATTGATCAGGTGAATTTTTAAATAATAATTCCAATAGACCATAAGTAGTATTGTATTTTTTATCACCAATATAAATAAAATTATTGTCGAACCCGACTTCAGAATCACCCATCATCAGTCGATTACCATTTAACTTTCGTATGCCATACTTTGTATCTAATTCTTTGGATAAGAGCTTAGAATCGAACATCTTCAAATACCTTACTACAGGTATGTCTTTAATGGGAGTACTTTGATGGGTAATTGTTGCTGTTGTATAAGAATCATCATCAGTTATTTCATAATCAGGTGTAAGGCTTTCTTGTTTGCTTTCAACTTCTTCTTTAGGCTCTTCTTTAGGTTCTTCTTTTTTTATTTTTATTTCTTGAGGTTCCTCTTTAATAAGTGTTTTATCAGCTAATTGTTTAAGAGGAGTCACCATAGGTTTAAATATTTCACTCATGGTTTGTTGAGTCATATCTCTTCCAAGTTTAATCAACTTATGCTTTTGGCGTATTGCATCACTAACTTTCGCTATTTGATGCAATATTTTTTTTTTTTGTTGCAGCTGTATAGTTTTCATGTTGACACTTTGACAATCACATACATAATGTACAATTTAATGTATTCACGGTGAATTTATACTTATTAAGCAATCAAATCCTCTTCTATTCCGCCCATTATTAAGATCACTGTCTTTATCAATTACCAAGAAGCCATATTTATCATTATTCCAGCACATTGGACATATATCTCGAAAATGAGAATAAGTCATGTCAGTATTTACATGATCATCGTAAATGTGTTTTAGATTCATGTATTCTTGCCTGAAAAGTACAAGAAAGTTTGTATTGTCACGCACCAAATGTTTAGGAATTCGTGCATAAGTTTGACAAAGATAGAAGCAGTCAATATCTCTATGTCGTCCCATACAAAAATAGGTTCGCATATTATCTTGTTTTTCGCATGCTACGTCATCGAAAATCATAATTGAGTTAGGTTTTGCTTCATCCGGTTTTACCACTTCCTCATGCTCATTAAAAGCATAAAATTTAGTATCTTTAATTGGTTCAATTATTATTTTTAAAAACTAATATTTGGGTTGGTTGAATGATTTTGAATACAAATAAAGATTTTCAAATCGTAGGCCATTTGGATGTACAATAAGTGCTAAAAGAGTATTTGTCTTTTCACAATTTGATGGACCACAAATAACACCACGGACACTATTTGGTAAAAGTTGTCCTAGACGTTTGATATTTGTGTCTCGTGATAGGTCAAAGTTAATTACAGGCAACTTAATGTCTTGTTGATTGAACTTCATCTTGATGTAGAATGACATTCTAGCTATAAATTCACATCTTTTATAGGTGTCGAGTTAGTCGTTCTTGAACAATGATAGTGCACAGACGTATCAAAAAACGAGGTGCTGGTATTGTTAACACACTTATAAACAAATTGCCATTTGAACTTCATATACCAGGATATCATTATTGTGGTCCAGGAACTAAATTGAAGGAGAGATTAGCACGTGGAGATCCAGGAATCAATCCATTGGACGCTGCTTGTAAAGAACACGATATTGCATATTCGCAAAATCGAAATAACATTGAAGCTAGAAACGCAGCTGATAGAATACTTGCTGAAAAATCTATGAAACGTGTTTTTGCGAGAGACGCAGATATTGCTGAACGAATTGCTGCTTTAGGAATTTCCAACGTCATGAAAGTTAAATCAAAATTGGGAATGGGTTTGAAAGAAAAAAACAAAAAGGACAAGGGAGTTAAACATTTGCGAAAAGTTGTTAATTCAGCAAAGCTTATGTTAAATTCCAGTTCAGATCCTATTAAATCTGCATTAGCTGCTGCACGAAGGACTGTTCGCGATGCTGGTGGAAAGAAAAAAATCAAAGTTCCACGTATTATACCAATGCCCCGAAAAATGGGAGGTATTTTACCTTTTATACCTCTATTTGCAGGTTTAAGTGCAGTTGGTGCTGTAGCAGGTGGCGCTGCTGGCATTGCGAAAGCAATTAATGATGCTAGAGACGCCAAACGTCAATTAGAAGAAGCTAAATGACATTACGAGAAAATGGAAGCAATAGCTTTGGGTAAAGGTCTACGTCTAAAACCGCACAAGAGAGGATTAGAATCGTATTTGAAGCTGGCAAAAAAAAAATTTTTTAATTTACTCCATCGTGCGCTGACTGATATTGAACTTCAAAAATATGCAAAAATCATGAAAATACCCTTTTTTCGTGGTATTTTTATGCGAAATAATCTTCCAAAATCTACACCGTAAAAAAATCAATCAGCAATTATTAATCTCGATGAAAAAACTGGACATGGAACACATTAGGTGGCATATAAAACGTGGTAATAAAGTTATATATTATGACAGTTTTCGCAATTTGCAGCTACCACATGAGCTTATAAAATATCTTAATGTTGATAAAATACTGTACAATCATGAAAAACATCAAGATTACAGTACAGATAATTGCGGACACTTGTGTTTAAAATTTTTACGTAGAAAAGTATAAAAGTAATATGCACTTTCCAATAAGTATCAGTCATGGATGATTCACTCACGTTAACATTGTCTGGACAAACGTCCATTCTAGAAGCGTTATATTTTCCGCCAATCGAATTATCATCATCTAAAAAATATACCCTAGGACTTGTGGAATTGTTAACCTTCAATTCCATTCCAAATATTGATAACGGCAATAATAAATTTTATTATACACTCAATGGTGAAGATAAAAGTATTAAAATACCCACAGGAAGCTATGAAATTGAAGACATTAAAAATTATTTGAAGAAAGCTGATACTCAATTATCAATTTCTATTAAGCCCAATAATTATGAACTACACAGTAAAGTTTACAGTAAAAATGCAACAATAAATTTCAAACCGCATGATTCTATTGGTAGTTTGTTGGGCTTTAGTCCACAAGTTATTTTTCCAAAATTGACTCACACATCAGATTTACCAGTATCTATCTTGAAAATTAATGCATTGAAGATTGAATGTAATATTACTACAGGAGCACACATGAATAATCAGTTGGTACATACGATTCACGAATTTTTCCCATCAGTTCCACCAGGATATAAGATCATTGAAGTTCCATCAAACGTCATTTATCTTCCAATCACCGTACAGACAATACATAATTTACAACTGCGCATTGTTGATCAAGATGGTCAATTGGTTAATTTACGTGGTGAAACTGTAACAATACGTTTACATTTGAAATCAGTCACGTAATGGGGATTGTTTATAAACCAATAGTAGGGGAAGCTATAAAACTAACATATCATGCCTGAATCCCATCAGTCATCGAAGAAAATTCAAACGATTAACTTATCAAAATCGATTATTCCTAGAAAGTCTGGGACTAAAAATACGTAAAAGTGCAACAAAATTGAAGTGAAAGTGTGTTGTCTTGCATGTCTTTTACCATGGAAGAAGAAAAATTAGCAATAAGCAAAGGTGTCATATTTGATGAGTCTATTGCACACATTGAGGTGCATGCTCATCAACCATATGCATCTACAACATATAATAATAATGATGAGATACATATCTCAGTTCAACATCAAGATTTATGTCTGTTGCCAAGCAAAAGTTCCCTTCATATTATGGGGAAATTTACAAAATCTAACGGAAATGCAGTAGCAGCAACATCAAGATTCGTTAATATGGCCGTATGCTATTTATTTGAAGAAATACGATATGATTTGAATGGTGTTGAGATTGATCGAAATAAAAATGTTGGTCTTACAAGTCTCATGAAGGGATATCTATCTCTTCATCCAGGTCAAAAAAATTATTTAGATAATGCAGGTTGGGTAATTGATAATGAAAGATTATTTAATGATAATGGATACTTTGATGTTTTGATACCGTTACATATGCTATTGGGATTTGCTGAAGATTATCATCGCATAATTGTCAATGCCAAACATGAATTAATACTTACTCGTTCAAATACCGATCTTAATGCAATTGTACAAGCTACAGCGGAACCTGAAGAGACGATCACGCTTATGAAAATTGAATGGATCATTCCTTATGTCACTGTTGCAGACATAAAAAAAGTAGAATTGTTAAGTTACATTGCAAAAGACCCACCGATTCCAGTGAGTTTCAGATCATGGGAATTATATGAATATCCAATACTGCCGAACACAACCAAACACGTATGGGTCGTAAAAACATCAACTCAATTGGAAAAGCCCCGCTATGTTATATTAGGATTTCAAACTGCACGCAAAAATGATGCTACAAAAGATGCAAGTCATTTCGATCATTGTGATTTAAGGGATGTAAAACTTTTCCTCAATTCACAATGCTATCCATATGGCAACATGAATCTTGACATAAGGCACAATCAATTGGCCTTATTATATGATATGTATAGAGATTTCCAAACATCATATTATGATAAAGAAGCAGAACCTCTACTCACGAAAAAAAAATTTATAGATATAGCACCACTCGTTGTAATTGATTGTTCTAAACAAAATGAATCCTTAAAATCAGGACCAGTTGATGTTCGACTGGAATTTGAATCATTAAAAGCTTTTTCTGCTAACACATCAGCCTATTGTTTGATCTTACATGATCGAATAATAGAGTATAAACCTTCAAGTGCGCAAATGAGAAAACTAACATAAAATATTGTAAAAAAAATATACATATTATATAATTATGATTATATTATTCATGTATTAATCAAGTTTTTTTTTGCTACAAATAAATTGTGTACACGAAAAAAATTACTGTTTTCATTCATTTATTTCCAGAAAAAATCTGATAGTCGGTAGCGCAAATTTTGAGAGAATATCAATACATTGACAAAACTTTGAAAAAAAATCAGTTATTTTTGCTGATAGTGAAATTTTAATCGCGGTTGGTGAAAAATCGGTATTATCATTGAAGATAATCTATCGAGGTCGGTAAAAAAAATCGCAGCCGATAATTTATCAGTGTCGATAACTTATCGCGGTCGGTAACTTATCGTCAAAGTTATCGCGGTCGGTAATTAGTGCGGATCAGAACCCACTTTTTTGACTTGGCCGGTATTGCAGAGTGATCCAGAACCGGCCCTGCTTATCTACTGATAAGGTTACAAAGTTTCAATGAAGAAGCTTATTTTCTCATCAGATTTCAATTAAAAAATCAAATTTTTTACTTTGAAAAATAATTATATGAGTAAGCAATACAATTTTTCAATCAGGAAGTAAAATTTGGCATGTCATAATAAAAATTGAATATGTTGTCAAAATCATAGAATAAGAGATGACAGTTTATTAATGTCTGAGCTATTATTGAAAGACATTTTTGCAGTTTAATTTTGTGGTTTAAATTCTTAATGTAATTTAATACGTAAAAGTGGCATACAATACGTCTTTCAGACATGAAAGCAATTTTCCGTAATTAGAGGAAAGACTAAAAAAAATTTCTAAAGGCATTTTTAGATCGCATCGATTACGAAAGTCTTTTAGCTTCAGTGTTCTTTGATCATCTCTTCTTCCTCTTTTAATACTTTATTCTTCAAGCATAATACTGTTGACTTTCTTTTGTCTATAAGGTATTTTATGCTCGTATTTTTTTCTCAAATGGATTACAGAAATTGACTATGTTTTAAAGATTATAATTCCTGTAAAAATTTATGATACTTTTTTTTTTTACGAGTAAAGTCTTTCTTCTCATTCGGTTTTAGAGTATGTTATAAAGATGATCCTCCTGAGTAAGAATGCACACATGTAAGGCGCGAAAATCCACTTTTTTGAATGATTTTTTTTATGTTAAAGTTTTGAAAATCATGATTTCATTTTCAATTTGATTTCATCGGAACTTGGTTTTTTTCGGAAGTGATTAATGGAATTAGTTATACGAAGGACATTTGCACTATTAAAAAAATATCATGAGAAAAAAAAGAGCAATGAGGCGAGTATGTGAAAAATTTATGCTCTCTTAAACAGAATCAGTGAGAACTACTGCGAATCAGTGAATATTCACCGATATCCTGTGCCAATCTAATGACTGATTTTTTCAGTGATATGATTGAAGAGAGTATAATCCTTAAAAACATTTGTGTCTTCTTAGAGGCAATGTGTGTATGGAAACTTCTTTTGAATTTTATTAAAATGAAAATCTTATTAAATAGAGAACTATTCAATGTTCATTAGAAGTTGATCGATAGTTTAAATAATATATAATGAACATGATCATCATCCTCTAGGTTTGCTAGTTAAATTCCTTATCATGAATTATACATTAAAATTCACGAACTAATTGTTTTAAAAATTTATTAATGAACTAATTATTATAAAAATCTAATTTTTCACAATACATAATTTTTTTTTTTCAAACCAAAGAAAATTTAGCACGTAACGTAAGAAAAATGTACTCAGGAATACAGTAAAATTTACTGGGGAGCCCAGTAAAAAATCAGAAAAGTCAGAAAACTTTTTTTGGTCTGAGAATTTTTGCTGGGTTACCGAAAAAATTTTTTTAGGTTGGCGCTTATGGTCCTGCATAACTGCGCAACCCCAGTAAAAATTACAGGGTTCCTCAGTAAAATTTCATGGATCTTTTTAAAGAATTGAAAGTGATGAAGGAGTACTATATAGTTAACATATTTTCGAAGCTGACAAATTTAGTTTCGGTCACTAAATATTTGATTTTCTTCATTAATCCCCCCCCCCTTCCCTTTACGTTTAAACTAACAGAATAGTCTCCTGACTTCTCTCCATTCTTTTCCAAGTGATGGTTCCATCATCTAAACATTGATTCTTTACAAGATTGAACTGAATCTAAAATAATTTGGATTACTTCTATAAAATATTTGCCGAAAAGACATTTTTAAAGTATTTTTTATTGAAGGCATACCATGAAAACACTGTGAAAAAATTATATTAATTAAGATTCATGATAGTCAATTAGCGACAGATTGAATTTCAAGTGACTACATGCACAATTTCATTAAATTTACATTATTTTCTGCTTTTATGAATATGATTACTATAAAATATTATTTCCGTTTTCTGGGTTGAAACTGTCTTCTAATTATGTTGCGAATATAAAATGGCATGGAATTAAAGAATTAATTGATTTTCATGTATATATATTCATGAGAAATAACTTTTAAAAAGTGAAATTAACAACTTGATATGGTTCTTTAATATTGAAATTCATTTGTTAACACCAACAATCTACGGAATTTCAATTTTCTAGTAATAAAACAAAGTGTTTAATACTAACTCAGCTTCTAGATATTGATTAAACACTTAAATTTGCTGTACATTTTCTGTCTTTAAGAGAAGAACAAAGAAAAACAAATTACTTTTTCCAGAGTCTTTTTTATTTTTTGTTCAAGATCTAACGATCAGCATAAATACACTGAAAAGCAGTTGCTTCAATGATGTTATTCATTGTTTATTCTGAGTGTTAATTACTTAAGTTATTTAAATTCTTTTTCATTTAATAATAATGACCCAATCTCACTGTCAGAAGAAAAATCTCTCTGTCAGAAGAAAAATAGGTACGAAAAATATGAAATTTTAGTCATTAATGTCCTGAAGTGATTGCAATTTACGATCATAATTAACATTTGGTAATAAAAATAATTTTTCTGTGGAATAAAAATTGAAAAAAAAATGATTCAAGTTTTGTTCTTTTTTGTTTTATACGATGCTCTAGATGCAAAAAAAAAAAATGAATGAAAAAATATTAGTTTGTAATAACTGGATTTCTGTTATCATTTTTTATTTAAATTACTTTTAAGCAGAAATAATATTTGGCAATCATTTCTATACCGAAATAATAGGAAGGATAAGAATGTTCCCATGAGATTAAGAATTTGATTTACAAACATCAGCCACAGCTATTTCTCCTGCAGTGAACTGTTCAAATTAAATCATATCTATTATCTAAGTTTAGCATCCGTTTGTCATCTGGACGACGGAATGTACCTTCTCTTCATTTAATACCAAATTGAATGGAAGGTCAAAAACAATATAGACTATGTTACATCGTAAGTGACAAGAAAATTTCTTAGTAAATCCAATTACAATAGAGAACATTTACTCAATTTATCGACAATAAAGAAAAATATAGTTATAATGAAAATAACTCTCCTCGTAAAAATTAAGGTTTCTTAAATATATTTCATAAACTAATAATAGAAAATATTTTTTTAATATGGTTAAAATGTTCGAAACACCTAGATAACTGAATTTCATGGATTCGATCACGTTCATCAAAATTATCAGCCCTGGTAGAAATTTATCTCGAATTATGCAAGCCTGGAGCTAGCTCAAATAGTACGTGTTCTCACGCTAGGTATTTGAAAAATGATTTGGTTAAAAATTATTTAAGTTGCAATTTTTTATTTTTTATAGATACTTGTTTAAAATTTATGAAAAGATGCCATGATTAGCCTAATAATACCATAACTCTGCTATATACAGTTTATTATAATAAACTAAAATATACCGTTTAGAATTACTGTGGGAATGGATATATTTAGCATTAGTAGTCGATAACATCGACTGATTATGTTTTGACAAACTTATCACAATAAAATGTTAATTTTAAGGCTTAAAGTTATTGCAACTCTAATTCATCGTTATATAAACTAAATAAAAAAATCAACAAGACAAGTATTTTAAAATTGTTCCAATTTTTACATACATTTGTGAATTTAAAAAAAAAAATTAGTAAAAAACTCAATAAGCATTTTTTAACTTATGTTAATAAATAAGTCAATTTTGAGAGTTCCACTTTATTTTCCTTACCCCTAGATATTTCTCATCAACGTTTCATCTGGAAAATTAGTAATGATTGCTGGCACATTTGTATGTATCTACACGAAAAATGTGCAAGCTCAAGATTTCATGGAATCATTTGTTACCGTCTGTTATATTGTGGCTATATGTAGCTGACAGGGATATATCAGAATGTGACCTGCAAAAATGCTAAATGGAATAACACTAAAGAATTCCCAAGAACCCTAAGTGTTATTCCATTTAGCGTATGCACATGAATTTGTGAAAAATACTTAATTTATCGGTCAGCAATAGAAAAATTATTGTGCTAGCATGGTAAATTTTACCAACCTGACCTCTAATTTTCATTTAATTTGAATATAAAAATTATTTTGCCAACAATAAATTTTATTAACATTATTTAAAAATTTTCTTTTATATTTCAGCTTTAATTTTGTAATAATAATAGTAATATTTATTCAAATTATCATACTAAAATAATAATGGTAAAGTATGACCGCTTTTACGACGCACGTGTACAAACGTGGACAAGCATGCGTTGAACTATTGTCATCACAAAATTGTATGATGATTTTAAAAAATTTTTTCAAGTTTTCTGTAATAGATCTATCAATTCTATAGATATTGTAAATTGAACAATTGAATTAGATTCGCCAATAAATTTCGAGAAAAAAGTCTCGACTCATGGAACTCTCTGCCGATTATTAATAATTTAGGATTCGGTGCCAAGCACTCGTCGAGTATAGACGTGTCAATAATTGCTCCGATAAACCTACTTAATTTGTAAACCAAAACATCAAAGTAACGTGCCAGGCCTTCTCGGCCCTGGCTTCCGCGTGTGCCTAGTGCGCGTGTAAGTTATGCTTTCCTCAAATGAAAGCTCGCCGTCACCTAGTTTTTTGAATAGTTCTGTAACAATGCCCGCGAGTGATTTGACGGCTGCATCAGCGTCAATAGAGCACGCAGCTCCGTCGTACAGTGCCGCAGCCCAAAGTGCCGCTCCAAAAAGTAAAACAGAAGCTACACCAACTCCGCAGTTCCCCAAGAGAGATCAAGGATTAGTGTTAGATTGTGTCGATGGTTTATCTCTCTCTGATTATGCTCATGCAGTAGGAAACATCATACTACCCAAAAACGTTCTCTTTGCGTCAAGAATTTCTAACAACCGAGTATGCTTGTTTTTATCCAGTAAAATCATGGTAGATGAACTAACAGACAAATATAAAAGTCTCAAAATAGGCGCACATGCAGTAACAATTCGTCCACTGGTTGCCAAACTCCAGAGAGTAATCCTGTCCAACGCCTGCCCGACCATTCCACATGTGATCATAGAAAATATATTAGACAGTCATGGCATCCGGCGAGGTTCACCGGTCACATTTCTCAGAGCAGGAATAACATCGAATGAATACAATCACGTCATAAGTTTTCGAAGACAAGTATTTATCAAACCCGAAGACTGTAGTAAACTGCCTGAGATCATCAAGCTTAAATATGACGAGTTTAATTACTTCATCTATCCAAGCTCGGATTCTTTGAAATGTTTCGCTTGTAAACAAACAGGGCACATAGCCAAACACTGTTCAGGCACTCAAAACAGCACCGAGTCCACAGCACTTTATAATCCGCTTAACAGCAGTTCTCAATACACAAATGACAACCTTATCGCACCAATAGATGTAGAAATGACAAACCAGCTAACACCTGTAACAAATCATCACGAAATCACAAAGACCAGCAGCAAGGAAATAGGCCCCAAGGACACAGGAGATACTCTACAGCAGGTTAACTGGGATAAATCCTCCCACAGTCACACAGTAGTGCCAGCAGCTCAACTAATGCCACCACCAAGTGGAGTCAAAAGGCTTTTCTCGCAGCTGCCTGGCTCATGCTCATCAAACAATGATCTGGAGGACGCCACAGACGAACTGAGAGATCCAGGATCTTTAAAGAACAGAAAGCCGAATAAAAAAGGTAGAACGGTAAACAAGAAAAACCCCTCAATCACCGACATTATCGTAAAACTTGCCCCCGCCAGAGAATCTTCATCTTCATTACAAATTTTGTACTGGAATGTACGCAGTTTCAAAAAGCGACACAATGAACTCCGGGAAATTCTTCACAACATCGACATTTTTGTGGGTGTCGAATCTTGGCTGACTCCTGATGACGACTGCAGCATCCCAGGCTTTCTCCCAGTCCGTCTAGATCGACAACATTCCAGAGGAGGTGGTATCATCCTACTAGTCAGGAAAAACCTTGCTTTCTTAGAGATAAGTAACTGGCGCTCTCCAGACCAAACGGTGGAGATACTAGGTATAAAAATAACAAATGTCTTTCCAGTTATCAATATATCAACTTGTTGCCGAGCCCCAGGTAATTCACTCACCCAAGCTCAGTGGGACACGATTATGGGTAATGTTGATGGTCTCGAGCGCTGTATCCTCATTGGCGATTTTAATGCTCATAACCAAGCGTGGAACTGCAAATCCACTGATAATAACGGTGAGCATCTATGGAACAGCGTTGAGAGCAGCAACCTATTTCTCCATAATGAAAATACGTTTTCCCGTATAAATACGTACAACAATAATAAATCAAACATTGATCTGGTATTCTCTACTATAAATCTTGCTGAAAAAATCGAGCTGAAGGTGCATGATGAAACTTGGGGCTCGGATCATTTCCCGTTCTTTATATCAGTTAATCTCAATAAGAACTACTACACCAAAAAATCTCACAAATTAACTACAACCAAGACAAATTGGGACAAGCTGGCGCATGTCCTTGAGAACTCATACCCTCTCTTTTTCTCTCTAGAATTTGAACATCTAACCCCTAGTAATAAATATGAATTCTTTATGGATCAAGTAAGGAACGCGATCAGTGCTTCCACTCCCGGAAGGAGAAAACGCCTGAGTGACAAGCAACTAAAAAATAAAAACATAAACAAAAACAATCGTAACACGAGAAAACGGAACAATCCTGTATCATGGTGGGACGCAGACTGTCTCAAGGTCAAAAGACTCAGGCGCGCTGCCTTCCGGAAGTGGCAGCACACTGTATCCATCACCGACCTCATAGCCTACAAAAAAATGTGTGCAGTTGCCATTAAAACATTCAAAATCAAGAAAAAAAACTGTTTCAGGGACTTTGCAAGTGCGATAGACTTCCGTACAAATGCCAGGTACGTGTGGAACAAGTGTCGAATATTCAAAAATAAGTGGACCAAAATCAGTCCAACACACTACAAAGAGAATAACCAGCGGGAGGCGAAAATAGACGAAGCCATGGATAAGATCAGTCCTGACTGGGTCTGTTCAGACCCCACGTGGATCCCCAGATGTGAGGTTAACCCTTTCCTGGACTCCGCGTTCAACTTCAATGAATTCAATGTTGCACTAAACGCAAAAAAAACAGAGTCCTCTCCGGGACTTGACGGCATCGACTTTAAGATCCTTAAAAGTCTCCCTATCAAACTTAAACTTATCCTTTTAGATATTTTTAATGAAATGTTCGACACTTGTGACTACCCGGACGCCTGGAAATTTTCTTTTGCTCACTTTATTGATAAAGCCGACGGTCAAAGTGTTCGTCCCATCTCTCTCACATCTTGCACTTGCAAACTCTTTGAAACAATAATAAAGAACAGAGTGCAGTGGTGGGTGGAGTATAATAACCTGCTACCAGATAATCAATCAGGATTTCGGAAAGGAAGATCCTGTCTAAACAATATCACAAATCTTGCTATTCACTTAGAAGAAGCCCGCATGGAGCAGAAAGACGTGTTGGCTGCTTTCCTGGATGTCAAGGGCGCCTTCGACAACGTAATTCCCGACGTATTATTAAGCAAATTAGCCTCTCTAAATATCCCAGAAAAAACTATTAGATTTATCAAGTTTCTCACACACGAGCGGTTTGTTTGCTCTGCAATCTCTCCGGGTAAATTTCGTACCGTAGGTAAAGGGGTACCTCAGGGGGGCGTACTTAGCCCTCTCCTCTTCACTATATACGTTGCTGACATAGTTAAAAATGTACCCAAGAACATAGTAGTCTCTCAATTTGCAGACGACATTGCGGTTTATACGAAAACCTCCAAGGTCAATTTAAGTCAAAGAAGAATCGAAAAAGCAATAATCAATATAAAAAACAACCTCAATGAGCTAGGTCTCGACCTAGCTCCCCACAAAACGGTACTAATAGACTTCAATACCCACAAAAGACTACCAGGAGAAATTCAAATCACTCTCGGAGACACTGTAATTGAATCTAGTCAGACTGCGCGATTTCTTGGCATTTTATTTGACTCCAATATGTCCTTTTCATCACAAACGAGTGAAGTCCTCAGAAAATGTTCGAAGGCTCTGAATATAATCACGTTTTTGTGTGGCACGTGGTGGGGGTCACATCCCTCAACTCTCCTCACTCTATATAAAAGTTATGTCAGATCTATTTTCGACTATGGTAGCTTCGTCTACTTTCCTCATAAAAAAAAAGAATCTGAAAAACTCGAGAGACTTCAGTATATAGCCATCAGAGCCGCTCTAGGCTTTAGAAAGACTACACCCACAAATGTCTTACTCGCAGAATCTAAGTTGATTTTTCTTCGGGATAGAGCAACGCTGCTAGGTCACTTCTTTCTTAGTAAAATAGCCTCCTGCTCATCCTGCCCCCTCCTTAAACTCATTACACGCTTCCAAAAAAAATGCTTCAAAAACAAACGGAAAAAAAAAGTATTCTGAGACTGTGCATTGAAAAGACTACAGACTTACAAGCATGCCTCTACACCAATCCAAAGCATCACATTTACTGCCACGATTTCTCTACACTAATGACCTCCATTCCTATTAACACTGAACTAGGATCCAAGCTCCAAAAAGTAGCCTTTCCCAACGCAGAGATAAACACCCTAATCCTCAGCAAAAATGCAGTAGACATTTACACTGACGGAAGCAAGATGAAAGGTAACCCCTCAGTTGGCTCGTCGTGCTTTTGTCCATCTCTAAATATTCAGATCACAAAATCGAGCCCCATTAATGCCTCTGTCTACACCGCAGAATGCATAGCCCTCAAGGACGCCATGGAGTTAGCCTCCAAACTCCCTCGGCAAAACGTAATCATTTTCTCGGACTCACTTAGCGCGCTTCAGAGCCTTCAGAATATTCACCTCTCGGTTAAAACCAATCCATACATCCTCGAGATAAAGAAAATGTTCGCAAGTTATCTCTCCAATAATGAAGATAGATTAATCGAGTTCTTCTGGATCCCGTCTCACAAAGAGATCACAGGGAATGAAGAAGCTGATATCCTGGCAAAGAGGGCCACAACCTCTCCCCCCTCCTCTAGTCCCATCCCATTCACAGACCTATTTGAGTTCTTTAAAAAATCAACTTATGAAACGCATAACACGACCTTGAAAATTTTAGGACAATCAAAAGGCAAAAAGTACTTCAAGTACTTCTTCAATGAATGCACCAAACCTTGGTTCTCCTCTTTAAAGCTTGAGCGGCGCTCCACAGTCATTTTTAACAGATGTAGAGCAAATCACTATGCCCTAGCAGAGTCCACAGCCAGAGTTGGCATCGTCTCCGATCCCACCTGTAAATGCGGTCAGGCCAAAGAAGACATCAACCACGTCGTATGGCAATGTCCACGTTACGACATCCAGAGAGCAAGTCTAGTTAAAAAGCTCAGCAAAATGAATCAACAGCCCCCCCTAAGCATGGAAATGTTCCTGGCTGCACCCACCGCGGCCATCTGTTCTTTGATTTCCAAATACTTAAAAGATATTCACTTAGATGTTTACGAACATGCCAGGTCTACCTATACTGTTCCGCAGCTTAATGTGTTGAAAAACAAAAAGAGTTAATTAATCTGTGGCAAAATAGAATAAATGGATTGATAGTATTTAAGAAAATTGTAGATAATATAAACTAAAAGCTGTAATATACCTGTGTAAAATGAATATGTCTAATGTATGCTTAAATAAGTCTCAGCTGAGACTTCACTAGCTTCAATAAAAAAAAAAAAAAATTAATAATTTAATTTTAATTGTAAAATATAGACTTTCAAACACCTGTGTGCTTGGAGCGAAAGAGAAAGTGAAATTTTACCTTGCCGCAATAGAAAATAATGCATAAAAAAAATATCACATCATAGATTATATCTTCTATATTATATTATTTCCATTAATACCAAAAATTTTTGTAACGAAGTATAACTATTGTGCAATTTTATAATTATTGATAAAGTATAATAAAATATCATAATAAAGATATTGAAGATGTACTCTGACATTTTTTTTAGGCCGCGGCGACCAGCAAAGTGTCGGCTTCGCCTCAACTTTGCAAAAGTCGCCCCCCCCCCCGCCAACCTTGTGATTTCGTACTTTCAGCTGGAGATCAGGAAATCGTATACAACCCACGGTCAGATAGTTGGATGCTCTGACGAATGGGATATGAAAGTCTCGGCTTCGCCTCAGCTTCTGTATCCCATACGCCAGGAAATCCAACTTTCTGGCCTTGGGTCGTAATATACTATTGGGTAAAAAAATTAATAATCAATGTTGATAATAAACGTTAAATAATAAATAAGTAATAAATAGTCTACAGGGAAAGCTTCGATAGCTTCACGACACTAACTGACATCAGTCGGAACTTCTCGAAGATGAATTTTTATGTAACGGCCTTACGCGTGTAGTAAGAAAAAATTTTTTTTTTTTATTTTAAAATCGTCGAAAAACATTTTTCCGAGATTAATCATGAAGAGAATTAAATATTACGAAGGTAGAAAAAATTTCAAATAGCTATGCCATTTGAAATTATCGAGAAAAAACAGTTCAAATACGGGCATGAAAGAAACTCTCATAGCACGCGTAACCCTGAGTTGGCAAAAAATTCATTTAAAAACTTATAATCAAATTCAAGTTCAAACTTGCCCGATATTAGACTTTCTACTGTAAAACTTTTCCTGGGGTTTGTAGTCTTTTTTTCGCGAGCTAATTTTCTCAAATAGTTTTAACTATGAAATAATGAGTATACTATGAGTATTTGTAAATACTAATTTCTGAATGAAATTTATCATCAATATCGTATCATTAAGTATAAATTATACATATTCCGATGCTATTGATCTTTAAATCTGAATATCATATAGTACTATTTCATCGTTATTACACTGACAAACAAAGTAGTGATCAGACTGCACAAATTACTTCATGACAGGTAGGTCCACATGAAGATGTATGCAGTATATCTGGGCCGGAATTTTGCGCATGTTATTCAGAGAGCTGGCGCATGCGCGTAAGGCCTAAGCTACAAATCCATAAGACGTGTTCACACCGCATTTTTATAAAGCATACTCAACGAAGTAGATGAGCATGAGCTCATTACTGCATAATCTATACTACTATATAAATTTCTGGTGTCTGTCTGTTCGCACTAATCGCCGAAACGGCTTATCCGATTTTGATCCAATTTTGCACACATGTTCGAATTTATTTAACAGAAAATCTTTTTCTCTACTAAAACAAAGTTGCTCACTGTGTAAAACCAATATAAACCGACTTTTTTTGTTCATAACATATAATTTGTTATAAAAGAACAGAAATTGAGTCTTACGATAGAATTCGAATCATTCCCTTTTATTATCAATACTCACGCATATATTATTTTTTTATTCATCCTATCACACAAAAATAAGTTCCTAGAATTAGCTTATTCGCGGACAAAGTCGAGGGAATCTGCTAGTATAATATACATTATATTACACCGTCTCGTCCTCTAGATCAAATTTGTAGTATCGTTTTGTCCGTTCGATTCGAGTACAAAATCCACAACTTATTAACCAAGATTGAAGAAAAACTCCCGCTTACGCCCTCTACTCAACTCTCCTGCTTACCGGCGCCTCACCACCGCTTCCTCATTACGTTTTTGAACTGTATTTGTAACCTTCAGATGGGAGGGAAATGATACGACATGGGTTGGGATTTGATCTATTCGGACGAGACGGTTCATATAATTAGGATCGATTATCACTTACAGGTAAGTTCGATCGATCGTTTAATTACATTACACCGTCTCGTCCTCTAGATCAAATTCGTCGATGTTTAAAGGACGTTGCAAATACACTAATAGGTTCGTGTGTATTAACTTACATAGTTGTTAATTATTAATCAATTTTTTGCTAGCTACTACATTATAACACTAGGATTTTCCAATAGCTTTTTTCATTTATTGATTATTAACGGTATAGAAAAACTGAGTATTTTAACATAGTTGAACAATTTTTATAGATATATAAAGAAAATAAACGTTCCAATATTCATTATTCAGGATTTGAGATGATAGTGTTCGCTAGATTTTCTTTTAAGATAAGAGGTCTGTTATAGACTTTTGCGAACATATTGGACCTTTCTGTCCATCCTGCTGCCTTGCGAATTACTTCTACGTTAGCACCCTTTCTGAATGCTGCTAAGGTAGAAGCGTGCCTTGTACTATGTGCTGAGAAAACAGATGTATCTATCCCACTTGCCTGCAATGTATTTTTTATCCAGCGGCTAATTGTTTGCGATGTTGCAGCCAAATGCGGACTCTTAGTTGTCAGAATTAGCGCCTTACAGTCCTGAGGCCAAATCCTTCGAGTCTTTTCTATATACTCCTGTACTACTGATGCAGCACATACTCTTGGGAGCTCCGGACAGTATGGGATAATCAACGTAGGTTGTTCCTTATTTTTTCGAGAGGATTTTAAACGATCTGAGATGTTGATGAGAATTTTGTCATTTGTGACCTTGATATTGTTCACCCTTATCTTGGATAATGTCTGTACTCTTTGTGCTGTATATAAGGCTAGCAACATAACCATCTTGTGGGTGATCTCTTCCAGACTTAACTTATTATTTGGATAAAATCGTGATAAATAATCCAACACAACTTGTGGATCCCATACATTAGAATATTTGGGAGTTTGTGGTTTTAAATTGCTGGCTCCCTTGAAAAACCTCTTTATCTGTTCATCCCCCATTCTAAAATGAAGGATAGAGCTCTCCTGTGTGTATTGAGAGTAGAAAAGGATCTCGTCATATTGAAGGAGTGAGTGAAGAAAACTCCTCTTTGCACTTCTCTAAGGTTAGAAATTAATAAATTATTGTTAGGCTCAAATTTTAATAATTTACTTATTAGTAATTTGTTAAACAAAGGAAACCAAGCTTGGCCTGTCCATAAAGGTACGACAACTACACCTTCTACATAATCTGTAATAATTTTTTGAAGTACTCTCGATATAAGTGAAAAAGGTAGAAAGGCATAAAATTTTTGATTTGACCATCTTAATGTGAAGGCATCAATAGTAATTGATTCCGGGTCTCTACGCCATGATACAAACTTCTGACATTTTTTATTCAAGTGTGATGCAAATAAATCAACTTCTAATGGCCCTAAGGTTGATTTTATTTCCCTAAAGGCTCAGTTAGCAAGCTCCCACTCTGTTTCACTTGGTAGTCTACGTGATTCTCTATCAGCTTCCGTATTATCTTTAGATCTAATGTAGGATGCAAAAATGCGAATGTTTCTATCTTCACACCACTGCCAAATCATTTTACTTTCTTCATGAAGATCTGGATGTTGAGTACTTCCCATCTTGTTGATGCAAGCAATTGCAGTTGTATTGTCGATATGTAACAGGATGTTACAATGCTCTAAGTCCCTTGCAAAGCATTTTAGACCCAAAAAAGCAGATTTCAATTCCATTTGATTTATATGTAGACGCTGATCTACGGAACTCCACCAGCCGTTAGTCCTTTGGCCATCACAAAAAAACCCCCCATCCTCATAAGGAGGCATCCGTAAAGATTTCTTTTGTAAAAACTAAGTCCTTGATACTTCTTGATGCTTTATGAATTGATTTTAGCCACCATTCGAGGCCAGCTTGTATTATTGGTCGTAGCAACATCTTTGCCGAGTAATTTTTGGAAAATTTATTAAGACCAAGGTATTTTTCACGTTCTAATACCTTTGTATATAATCTACCATATTCAACAGCTATACGAAGTGAATTGAGAGATCCAAGAAACTTTGCCATTTCTCGTATTCTGCATGACTTCTTACCTCGAAAATCTTTAATATTTTTGATAATTTTTTGGACTTTATTCTTTGGAATATTGTAAGTTAAGTTATTACTATTGATGATAACCCCAAGAAATTTAATAGTCCTTAATGGAGTCAACTGACATTTATCCAAGTTAAGTGTGAATCCGAGAGATTCTAATAGCTCTCTTATCACTTTGACATTTTCTAAATGTTCTTGATAAGTCCTACCAATTATTAAAATGTCGTCAATATATACACCAAATATTATACCCCTTTCTCTCAGGGATTGAACTACTGGTTTTAGGAGTTTCGTAAAGACATAAGGAGTAGTGCATAAACCAAATGGTAAGCAATTGAATTGATATACGACACCCTGAAAGGAAAAGCGTAAGTATTTTCTTTGTGATTTTTTAACAGAGACGAGAAAATATGACTCTTTAAGGTCTAATGTGGCCATGAAACATCCCTGAAACACCAGCCGCCTTACCGTCTTCAGGTCTTAGTCCAGTCAGATGAGGGAAATGGGATAATTTTGGTTTGCTGCGCCCAAATTAATGATTTATAGATGACTGGATCGGAAATTTCGCGAGAAACACAATAGTGTAGGTTTAAATTGTTTGGCACGCATAGGGGGGAGTAAATCGCGAAAAACCGCCCCCCCCCCTCTCGCGAATTTCTCGATTTCTATGATAGATATGAAAAAATGTTTTAAATAAAAGTTGTTCAGAATTGAATTTTAATAAAAAAAGTACTGAACACTTTTTTTCATATCTATGATAGATAAAAAGTTATTCGCGACTGAAGCTTCACTATTGACACAAGCCTTAGTCGCGTCTAAGAAAATTAATAAAAAATATATAATGTTAGAAATATTACTTTTTGGCGATTGATTTCGAAAAATGAGATATTAAATTTTATTTTTAGAGAAAAGTTTTTGTTTTTTATTAATTTCTTCATTATTTTTATAAACAATGAATTATTTGAATCATTTCCATTTTGGTTCAAATGCACCGATCAGCCCGATTTCGGGCTCAAAATATGCAGAATTAAAAATGGAACATTTCATCTATGCAAAGATTTTCATTATTTTGCACCTGTTAAAAGTTATACAGGTATAAATATTTGGGCCCCCGAGAGCACTTTTCCTCTTCTGCCGCTGTTGGGTGCGACAGAGAGCAATACATATCTCTCTGCTTCACTCGCACTCACACAAAACTTCTGCGCATGCGCAGAGTATGGTAAAGCATGAGTGCGAGTGAAATGCTCACTCCAACCGTAAGTGTGACAAAGACACTATACGTTGAGTGAAGAGGGGATGTTTTGGGCTCATGCTGGTTGCTTTGAAAATCTTTCCGAGCTCGAAATTTATCAGCGCGAGAATTTTTCTAAGTTCTACGCGCTTTAAATTTTAGAAAAAATTTGTCAATTTTAGGTCCAATAATCATATATATAGATCGATAGAGAATTAAATTCCCTATCGATCTAGCTATACTTTTTTGGGCACTTTTTCCGATTTTTTTTGTCAAAAAAGAAAAAAAAAAATTATTAAAACCTGAAAAATTAGAATTATAATCAAACAAATTAAGATTATAAAAATAATATAACCTTTCTTTATATTTTTTTATTTGTAAGAGCATGCAGTAAAATATAAATAAATTATTTTTCATCATTTCATTCATTTCTTTTAATATTTAAAAACATGCAGTAAAGTATAAATAAAATATTTTAAACCATTTAATTTTTTATTACAATTCCATTTATAAAAAAATTCTTTACCATACTCGGCGCATGCGCAGAAGTTTTGTGTGAGTGCGAGTGAAGCAGAGAGATATGTATTGCTCTCTGTCGCACCCAACAGCGGCAGAAGAGGAAAAGTGCTCTCGGGGGCCCAAATATTTATACCTGTATAACTTTTAACAGGTGCAAAATAATGAAAATCTTTGCATAGATGAAATGTTCCATTTTTAATTCTGCATATTTTGAGCCCGAAATCGGGCTGATCGGTGCATTTGAACCAAAATGGAAATGATTCAAATAATTCATTGTTTATAAAAATAATGAAGAAATTAATAAAAAACAAAAACTTTTCTCTAAAAATAAAATTTAATATCTCATTTTTCGAAATCAATCGCCAAAAAGTAATATTTCTAACATTATATATTTTTTATTAATTTTCTTAGACGCGACTAAGGCTTGTGTCAATAGTGAAGCTTCAGTCGCGAATAACTTTTTATCTATCATAGATATGAAAAAAAGTGTTCAGTCGTCTATAAATCATTAATTTGGCCGCAGCAAACCAAAATTATCCCATTTCCCTCATTTGACTGGAGTATTCCAATTTGAAGTGTAGAGATACTATGTAATTATTGAGTTTTTTCAGATTAAGTATAAATCTTTTTTTTGCCATTTGGTTTATCAACAAAAAAATAACTAGATAAAAATTGACCTCTCCCAGTGTGAGAAATGGATATTGGTTTCCTTCTGAGAAAATCTAACAGAAGTAATTTTATTGTTTTATTGTCACTTTTTGACAAAACTGGTTTCGCAGGCGATGATAGTTGTCGTGACTTGTAAGTAAAAGGAATAGAATAACCCTGAATTATATTTAAAATAGTCTTATTTGATGTTAACCTTTTCCATAAAGGTAAAAAATATTGTAAACGACCTGCCAGATTATTGACCTCTAGGAATGACGATTCCTCCGAAGCTTGTAGGCCTCCTGTCGCGGAGCATACTGCTCCCTCGACTGGCCATTCGAGTTTAAAGATGTACTAGGGTTCTTTGTAGGATAATGACTTGCTAGTTCATCTGTTGACGTATATGAAGACTGCGACAGACGCGAGTACTGCTTCGATTTTGAGATGACTTTTGATGACTTCTCGATTGTTTCAGCTGCTTTTAAGGCTTCCGAAAAATTATTACCAAAAAATAACAGTGTATCAATTTTGCTAGAATCAGCAATTCTTTTTGCTACAGAATTCAAACCTAGAACTTAAACTGCCCTTCGTGCAATGGAGATATAATGATGTAGATCTGTAAGAATTCTACCCGCGTTACTAAGCCATGTGATGAGTTGTGACATGTCTATGTTGGCTACAGATTCTTTTTCAGGCTCATGTGACTGGAGAAGCTTTGTGATGGCTAGCCCTATTGCACCTAACGCTGAATTCAGCTTAGCTTGTGATAGTACTTGGTAAGTATCTTTTTTTATAGTTGTCGTCGCCTTGATAGCTGATTTTATCTCTGGATTAAGAATTGGTGGTCTCAAAAGCAAACAATTTTTTGGTGTTGGATATTTTTTAAGTAATTCCAGTCGAGTATCTTTATTTAACCTCTCTTTTAAAATGGTTGTCAATTGTTCTTCGATAGCCGGGTGAATATCTGGCCCTAAAGGGTCATTACCTGTCGGTATTTCACCCAAAAGCTTCAACATTTCTTCATCCATAGGCAAATCTTTGGCCTCAACTGTTGATTGGCTAGCTTGAGCTGTTTGAATATTCTCATTATTAGAGTTTTTGTTCCCTTCTTGTATCTGAGGGTTGACTAACACTAGAGTATCTTTGTCTGCTAGTGCTGTCTTATCAGCAGTTCGAGCAGCTGAGAGATGGGCATCTTTGTCGCCATCTCCCGCCTGAGGTTGAGCATCTTTGTCCCAGCCTCTCATAACCTCACAACTGTTTTGTGAACGACTCCTTACTCGACGACGATATGCCCCACCTGAGCGTCGACTCTCCTGTGAACTGCTACGATCTAAATGACAATTTTGACTTTTATATTTGCTCGGCGATCTTCGACGATTATAATTTCTCCTATAACTTCTCGATAATGAGCACGAGGATGAATCTCGTCGCCTACGACGACTATAGCGCTTCCTAACCTCATTTTCCCAACTTCGGATTTGTTTTAACAAATACTTATCTCTTGAGTCGGTACTATGCGACATTTGGCGCTTTCTTAGTCGATCGTAAGATTCCTCAGATGATGACATTCTTGCTTTGAATAATTGTGTTAATATGGAAACTTTTATACTGTGAATTAAATTCCATGTGTACTTGAACCGCACAGAAAAACGTAATGAGGAAGCGGTGGTGAGGCGCCGGTAAGCAGGAGAGTTGAGTAGAGGGCGTAAGCGGGAGTTTTTCTTCAATCTTGGTTAATAAGTTGTGGATTTTGTACTCGAATCGAACGGACAAAACGATACTACAAATTTGATCTAGAGGACGAGACGGTGTAATATAATGTATATTATACTAGCAGATTCCCTCGACTTTGTCCGCGAATAAGCTAATTCTAGGAACTTATTTTTGTGTGATAGGATGAATAAAAAAATAATATATGCGTGAGTATTGATAATAAAAGGGAATGATTCGAATTCTATCGTAAGACTCAATTTCTGTTCTTTTATAACAAATTATATGTTATGAACAAAAAAAGTCGGTTTATATTGGTTTTACACAGTGAGCAACTTTGTTTTAGTAGAGAAAAAGATTTTCTGTTAAATAAATTCGAACATGTGTGCAAAATTGGATCAAAATCGGATAAGCCGTTTCGGCGATTAGTGCGAACAGACAGACACCAGAAATTTATATAGTAGTATAGATTATGCAGTAATGAGCTCATGCTCATCTACTTCGTTGAGTATGCTTTATAAAAATGCGGTGTGAACACGTCTTATGGATTTGTAGCTTAGGCCTTACGCGCATGCGCCAGCTCTCTGAATAACATGCGCAAAATTCCGGCCCAGATATACTGCATACATCTTCATGTGGACCTACCTGTCATGAAGTAATTTGTGCAGTCTGATCACTACTTTGTTTGTCAGTGTAATAACGATGAAATAGTACTATATGATATTCAGATTTAAAGATCAATAGCATCGGAATATGTATAATTTATACTTAATGATACGATATTGATGATAAATTTCATTCAGAAATTAGTATTTACAAATACTCATAGTATACTCATTATTTCATAGTTAAAACTATTTGAGAAAATTAGCTCGCGAAAAAAAGACTACAAACCCCAGGAAAAGTTTTACAGTAGAAAGTCTAATATCGGGCAAGTTTGAACTTGAATTTGATTATAAGTTTTTAAATGAATTTTTTGCCAACTCAGGGTTACGCGTGCTATGAGAGTTTCTTTCATGCCCGTATTTGAACTGTTTTTTCTCGATAATTTCAAATGGCATAGCTATTTGAAATTTTTTCTACCTTCGTAATATTTAATTCTCTTCATGATTAATCTCGGAAAAATGTTTTTCGACGATTTTAAAATAAAAAAAAAAAATTTTTTCTTACTACACGCGTAAGGCCGTTACATAAAAATTCATCTTCGAGAAGTTCCGACTGATGTCAGTTAGTGTCGTGAAGCTATCGAAGCTTTCCCTGTAGACTATTTATTACTTATTTATTATTTAACGTTTATTATCAACATTGATTATTAATTTTTTTACCCAATAGTATATTACGACCCAAGGCCAGAAAGTTGGATTTCCTGGCGTATGGGATACAGAAGCTGAGGCGAAGCCGAGACTTTCATATCCCATTCGTCAGAGCATCCAACTATCTGACCGTGGGTTGTATACGATTTCCTGATCTCCAGCTGAAAGTACGAAATCACAAGGTTGGCGGGGGGGGGCGACTTTTGCAAAGTTGAGGCGAAGCCGACACTTTGCTGGTCGCCGCGGCCTAAAAAAAATGTCAGAGTACATCTTCAATATCTTTATTATGATATTTTATTATACTTTATCAATAATTATAAAATTGCACAATAGTTATACTTCGTTACAAAAATTTTTGGTATTAATGGAAATAATATAATATAGAAGATATAATCTATGATGTGATATTTTTTTTATGCATTATTTTCCTCATTGCACGTGCATAAATTTATATAAAACACACAATTATTTAAAGTGCAATTTTCTAAATTTAAACCACGTTCCTTCAATGTTGAAGTTATGTCTTTTTTAGTTTGAATTAGGATTTCTTTTTCATTAGTTTCTTTAGGTGAAAATGGCTGTGCTGTCATTCAATTTTGGAAAGATAACTTTATTGGTGGCTTTTTCGTAAATAATTGTTTTTTATTATTATTAGAGTCATCCTGTTCTGCTACTGGTACCAATATTTCTTCATTTCTGGCAATTGTAAACCCACTTTTTACAATTTGACCTGAAAAAAAGAATACTCTTAATGAAAAGTTGAATTCAAGTGTATTTTAGCAAATAAATGAATAATTTTACCTTGTGGAATCGATTTAATATCATCAACAATAAAGTTCTCCTTAAAATCTGTCCAATCTACAACCAAATCAGAATTACCGGTTTCAGGATCAATGATCACTTGCGCATTAGCTGATGGTGTTTCTTGAGAGTCGGTTCCAGGTTGACTGATCACTTGTGCACTACTCGATGCTTTTACTTGAGTGTTGGTTTTAGGTTTTTGTATGATGCCGTTATAAATCATTTCTCTGCTATGCATTGAGCTCTCAATGTAACCTTGAGCTATAACATCTGAACGCCATCTCCCCAATTGTTTTATCGCCTGCATATTCGCACTAGAGTTAGAAAGAAGGGTAGCTGATGTCCTCCGGAAACAGTGGCCTTTGTGGATTTGGTAGTTTTAAGAAAGAAGCGATTTTTTCTGGTACTTTTCCTATTGAATGTCTACCCATTACTTGTCGATTACACTTACCCGCCGAATATTTAATGAAAAACCTATCAGAAAATATACCAGATGGTCTCAAAGAAATGTACTTCTTTACTGTCTTGTAAAACATGCTTCCAATAATAAATTGACCTGGATAATCATTCTTATTACCATTGATAGATTCTAGATATCTATCACCTAAATTCTCCACATCTTCAAGAAGCATATCTGTGATTTCGTTACATCTCATGCAGCCACAGACTCCGAATATCAGTATAACCTAAAAAAATTTTACTCGTATAATTCAATTTGCGTGATAAACAACTATTATTTAAAAAAATAAATGTATAAGTGATAATTACCTTCATGGCTAAGAAATTATCGTCCGAAGCTTCGTTCATAAATTGAATTATTTGGGACCATTTGAAAACACAAGCTTTTCTCGGTTTGTATCCCTTAGCATTTGCTTTGATTAAACTTTTTAAATTTAAAAATTTTGATATATCAATATTATTATTTACTCTCAAAGTCTTTTTTAACATACTCCATACACTCCATAAAGTTGGCGGTTTAAGTTTTGTTTTCAGTCCCTCAAAATAAACAATTAAATTGTTTTCTTCCGAAAGCGATAAAAATTTCTTTGCAATTGTTTCACTGCGTACAATCACTTGGGCTTTATTGTCAAAGTTTCTTAACACTTCCTCCTCGTCTAGGGAGCAGTCAAATGATGAATCACCCATATTAATTGAACTTTACTAATGATGTCGCTAATCAACAACACTAACACTTGGCTAACCACAAACGATAAAAAGAAAAAAAATTTAAGGTTATGTATAGACACTGCAGGGTGGCGGTAAAAATTACTATGCAGTTTAGTAAATTCAACAATGTGCACAGTATTTTTTACAATGTGTATAGTACTTATTACCGTCACCCTGCAGTGTCACCAAATTACCATCAAATTTCGGGTAATTTTTACTATACATTTCTCTGCGTGTACTATTAATTGTATTGAAAACTTCATTAAACTTTTTAAAATTGCAGTCTACATAAAACTATCGAACGTTGCAATATGATCATAAATAAAGAGCAGATTTTCTCAGCAGTAAATATTCATTGATTTTGGAGTGAATAGAGAATAGAGAGAATAGACGAAGGAAATCTTTACTCCTTCTTATAGAGATTTCCCTTGTATATCCTTTGATGGGATTTTTGGCTTTCTGAAGTGATCCCTATTGCACTTTAATTGATTAATACTAAACAAGTGCTACTTCTGTTAAGATGACATCAATAATTTTTCATTAATCTGCACTGATGTTTATGTTAATTGGAAATTATTAAATAAAATTATGATGAAACGTACACGGAGAAAAAATTCCGTTAATTTTTATTTAAAAATCCATACAAAAATTACCGTGCTGCTCAAGAATGTGAGTTCAAACTTACTGAAAAGTAAAAAGTAATGATCAACATACAAAAATTATAAGTTACATAAGAAAATGTATCATTCAGTTTTTTGAAAATTACTTTGGCAGCACCAGAAAATTTAGTGTTCCACAGCACCTGAAAATTTAGTAACGTTAGCTGTGATAACTACGTAACCGACAAACAATTTTATTTAAGTTTAGTGATAATTTTTTTGGTTATATAAACAAATAAATAAATAAATTAGGTTCATTGATAATTAACTTTCTTAACTAATTAATTCGTTGGAATGAAATACGGCACACGTTTTACAATACTGCTATCCCTACGATCGGGATCTTACGCAGAAAACCTGTGTCGTCGATACAACCACCCGGCTCTCCGAAGAGATCTTCCTCTCCCGCTCACGGTGGCCCGAGAAAAATCATATAAATGACTTTTGTCTCGGCCGGGACTCGAACCCGCGACCCATCGTGTGTCAAGCTGACGCTTACCCATGAGTCCACCGCGTCAATCCGTTTAAGCTTATCATAAATTGTTAAGATATAACGTGTTGCCGCCAATATTGAATCGTAACGAAAAATATGAATGTCATCTTTGTTTACAATATGGAAAAAGTAACTATAGCACTGAGGGTGTTCACACAATCAAAAACAAAAGCCGTAAGATGTACGCATGCGTACAAACCAATTTTTAACTTATTATGATGTTAGTATGCACGCGTACGTCTTAAATTGTACGTTTTACGGCTTATGTTTTTGATTGTGTGAACGGTCTTACAATACAAAGAAAGATTGTGTTGGACCGATAATTCGAAGATTCCCGACCCAGCACGGAAACTCTCGAGAATAGAAAAAATTATAGGAGAGCACCCGAATTTTTCCTACCACACGGATCATAATAAATTATATACAGATTCTCATTTTTTTCTAGTCACTTACTAATTTTTGTTTAAAGTTTGAATAAAAATTAATATTTATCGAATATTACCGTGCTGCATAAGAATTTTTACTTTTACTCTTCTTAATAAATATTGAATCTATAATAAAAATTTTAAAAGGATTACTAATTTTTCTTTGAAGGTTGTCTTAATTTTTTAGGGAATTGACATTTGCGCGTGGATTGTTGTGCTGAGCACGGTAATTTTTATTGGAATTTTTTCTCCGTGTAATACTGAATAGTTCAATGAAATTTTATGGAGTAAAATTTACCTGATTTACTATGAATGGAGCAAATATTGAAGTAATTGTTATTAAAACTCAAGAGGAAACTTTTTTTTAACTTTTTGGTCAATGAAAATTGCTAAACATGTTTTACGTGAAAATGTTGTAATAATTTTAACTTGAGTAGTACATATTCCTTGAACAAGCAGGTAAATTACCGAGAGCATCTGCTGTAGGAAATAAGTACTATATTTGTCAGCTTAGAAATGATAATCCAGTGCATTTGCTGAAATTACGTATATCAGGAGTCTGAAGTAGAAAATTATGGAGGCTAAATTAAGAACGATATTAGAATTGCCAGATGTCTGAAGGGTTATTATTAGAAAATTTAGCATCCCAAAAAAGAAATCTTTATCAAATTACATTATCAAACATGGAAAAATTTAACAATTTCATCTATATATACAAGAAATTAGCTACATTTAATTTGAATTTAAAAGTTCTTTCTAAGGAACTACCAAAACAAGATGAAGAAATAAATTAGAAATGAGCCCAGCTTTATATTTTACAATCACATTTAAAGGCATCACTAAACATTTAATAGTTAAATTTTACAAAAATTACTAAAGTATTTTCCATGTTTATGTATCATGACGCGATTATGACTTTGAAAAGTGGTAAATGTAAAAATGATCTTTAATGATATTAATAACCGTTAATTACACCCATCAGATAGAACTACAGCGAATGTCAGGCACGCTACATACAGAGCGTTAAATAATGCTTATGTGTTCATAAACAATTACACAGTTAAACGGGTTTTAAAAATATACTCCATAATCAGTTTCATAGTTTTCATACACTCGGCTTTATTAATGCCTGGTTTGGATCCAATGAACAATTACTGACTACGGAAATTTGTCATGAAAAAACAATAATAATAAAAAATGACGATATTTATTTTCAGATAATACATTTTTGAAAGCTGAAGGTCCAATGTATAACAAAAAAAACCGAAATTGAGTGGCTTTCCACTTTGAAACTTCGTCAGTATTATATAATTTCTTTTCAATCTCCTCGGGAATATCACTAGATATGGATTTCATTGTTGTTTTTAAAATTCCAATTTTACCTGTTTCTAACCGAACATTATGTTTTTTCACCACAAGTAATCTTTCTAGGATACTTTTCATCACTCCGAGATACAATAAATGCATTAAATCTAAAACTACATCATTTACTGAATCAAAATTTTTCAATTTTAATAATTTATATTTTCCGTCTTTTACATGGTGTTCTGCCTGTAAATGACTTCCTTGTTCTTAACTCACAATTCATATCCAGATGAACGGATGTTATGATTTTTCATGACACCTTCAACTGTACATCTTTCACAAGCGAAACAACCTCCAGGATTTTTCACACTTTTTATAAAGGCTCTCGCAGGTGAAGCTGCCATCATACAAAAAATTTTAAATGAATAATTAACTCCTTCAAGAGTAATTCTATTTAATATGTAATCATTAGCTTCTTTATCAAGATCATGTAAACAATCATTGGCGGATTGAGGCTTAGAGTCACCACAGTATAACGCAATTGTCACAGGTTTGCTTTCATAATTACGATGATAAACTTTTCACACCATAGACCGTACTTGAACCGATGAATTACTGTAGATCGAAACTCTATCAACATGTATTTGTACCGATATAGTATTTTCAGTATAAATATCTGGAAATATTACTATTTGTAGGGTATTTTTTTTCCAGTGTATATCTAAGTACCATCTGTTTCCCTATTGCTTATCAATGACTTCATCGGCTGACAATGTTTCCTTCTTAATAATTGATGAGATGTTTTAGATAAATTTTCATGACCTTCTTCTCGCGGTATTGTTAGCAGTTAAGTAACTACATTTAATGTCAAAGTATTTATATTATCTAAAGTCCAGCAACGAAGTTTTTCACATAATGTCTTTTTTCTTGTAAATTCTTCATTATTTTGCTGTGATGAATTAGATATGCCATCATCTGAAACTTACTCATCATCGACAGTATTTTTAATACTATCGTTACTGTTAAAGATAAATCAGTTTTAACGATGGGAACGTTTTTTTTTTTATTGAAAAAATAAAGAACTTTTACACTGGCTAGAGCTCAAGGACCATTGAGTCAACACGTGAACTGCAACTTACAATGTCTAATATTATGCTAACAAAAAGCTAATGATACTATATAATAAATTCTTATAACAAAATCTTTATAATACTACATGAACTATATGCTCGGTGGCATGTTGCTATACTAACAACCTTCACTCTGGTGCACAGTCGCGCGAACTCTCCTAGCTTTTAAACTATAGAATACATCCAAACTTATCATGTACTTATCCTATAAAAGGCTCACTGTCTTTTACAATTTACAATAATTAAAGTTAAGACAAGAGCCTAGAATTTCTACATATTAAGTATTCAAACTTATGCTATTGATACATTTAGCTATACTTGTAATAACTAGCGGGTCCATCTCCTGCAAAAAGGACTTAATGCAGTAAGGTGGAAATCTTCTTAACTTAAACAAATCCTTATATATCTTTGATCGTACACTCTCATACCATATACATTGAAAAAATACATGATTCATAGTCTCCACCGAATTACCACAGCCACACAGAGAAGAGCTTACCACTCTAATTTTATATAAGCTATCATTAAGACAAGTGTGATTACATCTCATTCTATTTATGGATACCACACTCTTTCTACAAAACTTGAGATTAACAAACCATGGCTGAATGCTTTCTGAAAAATAATTCTCGAAGTATGTTATACCTTTCCTACTATTATCTCTTTCATTTACACCCCACTCTATAAATTTCCGTTTCATTTTCCCTTTCCAAACCGCCCTGAAGTCCGAAACAGGAATGGTCAATAGTGAGTCAGTACCCTTTACACCGCTTTCTTTTGCCGCTTCATCGACTCTCTCATTATGAATGATACCCACGTATGCAGGAACCCAGGACAGAGTTACGTGTTTACCTTGATCAGTCAACGTTTTGATTCTTTCCTTAATTGTTCCAATAATGTAATTATATTTCCTAGCCTTCTTACTAGATTCAATAGCTACCAAAACATTCAAAGCATCGGAAAAAACAGCAAATTCATTTCCTTCAGAGTGACCAATATCTTCAAGACAACTCAAGATTCCCATAGCCTCCGCAGTGAAAATCGAAGAGAATCTGACCATTCTCTGCAGTTTAACTAAATTATGAGAAACATTTATTCACGCAAAGCCAACAAACTCTTTCCCAGTCGTCTTCGACCCATCTGTGAAATAAATTTTAGAACTAGAGGCTACTTCATTGACCAATTTATTGAACCTTTCTTTACTCTTTCTATCCTTCTTACTTGCTTCTAGAATGACTACCTTCACCTGACAAAACATAGACGTGAACGATTGACTGAAACATTCAAGTCGCGGATCACTGAAAATTAGATGGCTGATAGGCTCCATCTCCTCAAGACACTGCAGCATCAAAGGCTTGTTGACACGAAATACTCTAGTTGGACATTGTCTAATATTCACCCCCTTCTCCACCACCATGTTCGGGGGATGTAGCACATTTGACCTAACTTTAATAAATAAATTTTTACATAGATATTCCAATCTAATACTTAGTGGCACTTTTTTAGCCTCAGCCAGTAGAACATTGGTTGGTGTAGATTTGCGATATCCCATAGCCAATCTTATGCCCTTATATTGAATCCTGTTGGAAATTCAGGATTATGGTCAAAGAATATTAATTATATAGACTAAATTTGTTTTTATTTTTAGTTTCAAAAACATGAATACTTTATTTAACGATAGCGGATTGTGCTGAGAAGTTCATTTGTATCCTTCAGAGACTTTTCTAAGACAAACCAAAAAATGTTCTTAAACATTACTCTACAGTAAAAACAACCAATCCTCTCTTCTTTTGTTCATATTCATCGGGTTACTTTTGGTAGTAGAGGCAAACAAGAAGGCCCCGTACTTAATCCTAGATCTAACCAAACTTCTGAACAGTCGAATAAGAATTGTAGGGTGCACACCCAGCCAGGTCAATCTGAAGTAGCTTATTAAGGGAGATGAGATACATTTAGCCCTAATCGCCTCCACCTAAACATTCCACTTGAGTGATGACTCGTAGTAAATCCCAAGAAATTTAACAAAGTTGACAGAAGAGATCACTAAATCATCTACCACCATCGACCATCTTTTAGATCTATTCTTACTATTGTCACTGAAAATACACAACTGACATTTTTCAGGGGCAATGTCCAGCCCACTGAGATACAAGAACTCTCTGGTAGAGCAGAATGTTTTTTTGAGATTTACCAGGCTAGAACTAGGAGAACTTGACGTGACATATAAACAGATATCATCTGCAAATTGAAGGATTCTACAAGACTTATCAATCTTCTCTTCCAAATCGCGCATGTACAAACTGTTCAACAGCGGACTGAACACACTTCCTTGTGGTAGACCCTTATTGACAACTCTTTTAGCATCAATACAGCCATATCTAATTGTAATATGACGTTCAGCCACCAAATTATAAATCAATTTTAGTGTCTTTTTAGGAATGTTCAAATCTTTTGATCTATCAACCAACACGTCAGCCAATACGTTATCGTATAGACTTTTAACATCAAGAAACAAGCTCCCCACATACTGTTTACAATCAAACGCCTTGAAGATTCCTGCGTATAACGTAGCTACATTATCAAGACATGATTTGCCACGACGAAAACCAAATTGGGACTTGGGCATCAGACCATGATACTCAAACCAGATATTATAAACAATCGAAAAATTCATTTTTTTAAAATTTCAATTGAATAATGTTCAAAAAACGATTGTGAACATTCCAGAATTTTTCCAGATTTTTTTATATGTTGGAAATATTTTTTTTTTAAATGTTAATTAAAAAGGTGCTCAACGGCATATTCTGCCTCGATTTTGAGCGCGCCTTTGCGGTGCTGTACATTTTTACCTGTCTACGATAGACAGGTGCTCTCGCAGACTTATAGTGCTGAATAAGAATTTATAAAAATAAATGGAAACAATCAGAGCTATCAAACTAAGAATTCAATTATAACTGTTTTCATGTACGAAGTATTGGATTAAAAAACTGTACTAAAATGTTCCAAATATTTTTTCATTAGTAAGTAATCAATTGAAAGTGATTTTTTGAAATTTCGATTGAATTGAATTTTACTACACATTCTACAAATATAATAGAATTAGTTGAATCACGTACGGAACAAAAAGCTCACAAAATTTTACAATAATTCAATCTTCCATAATGAATCGTATTAACTGAACGTTAATTTTATTATTTAGGCAGAAGTATTTATTCTCTTCACTTGAGATACTTTTTCATTCAAATTTATTCAACGTTTTCGACTGTGCAGTCTTTATCAGTCTATTATTCTTTGTAGATTTTTCTCTAAGCAATTTTACTTTGGTCTCTAGAAGTCCAACGATATTTTTCCAAGCAGAAAATTAGGACAGTTTTCCAATTAATCTATTATAGTTACTATATACAGTATGTGCTATTATTCACCTAAAACATTTCTATTCATACGGTCAGTTGGATAGTTGGAATAAAGATATTTACGCAATGATTGGAGATTGGAATTTCTAATCTATAAAGAAAAGTATAAAAGTTTGTGATTCAAAATTTTAATTCCTTTTCAATTCAACAATATTCATTACTATTCATTTCCAATAGTATCAAAAAAAGACAATCTAACTACATCAATGACACAAAAAGAATGAAAGTAATCAAGAAGTTGAAAAAAAACTTCTTTTGTGAGTTTACTAACTACTAAAATACCAATAAATAAACTAGTAGGCGGCAACATAACTTCTGGTGTCAAACATAATACATTTGCACCTCGTCATTTGCATTTTCAAAGAGCGGTCGAAGTACACACAACAAAGAGAACAGCTTCAAACAACTTGGTATGTTTACTCTGTACAAATATTAACTCATTTATACGACTGCATTTAGAAGCAGGTTTATATACTGTATACAAACATAGTTATCTTGCATTGAATACACAAAAAGAGGCACAAAAAACATATTCATGAGAGAAATATAAAAAAACATGGATAAATAAAAAAGTTAGAATAAAATATTCAGCTCTTATTCTTCTGTTTCAAGTAGTAATTCATATAAACTAAGTGTCACTCATAATATTTGTAAATTAATTCACAAATAAAAATTATATAAATTTCAATGAGTAAAACTTCCATAGATAGTCGGCTTTTAATCATTCTAAATCAATTCGAATCCTACAGTTATTGTTAACTTCCCAGTAGCTCTGTGAACTTGGAACCCGACTTTAAAAAAATTGAAAAATAAAAACAGTCTCGTATACTACAAACGGCGAAATTAATTGTAGTAAATCTGATTTTTTTGTAGTTGTAAAAAAAACTTCAAAAATTATAGAATACTCAGTTTTTATCGATAATTTAAACCTTTTAATAAAACATGTGTAATGTCTAAATGTATTTTTAATTATTTCATATAATTATTTAAAATATATTTTAAGAAAAGCTAAAAATGAATAGCGATAAACTTAAGGATTGAGGTTAACGATTATTACTCAAGTTATTTTTTTTTGAGTTTTCCTAAGATTTCGTTAAAATAGAAAGGATTTCGAAGAATAGTTGAGGAAGTCATTTTTTAGATATTTTATTGCTTTTGGAAAACCCACGTGGCGAAAAGCAATAAAACTCTAAAAAAAGAGTACGTGACATAAGAAGAGCGTTAAGCTTTTCCAAAAAGGGAAAAGACCATGCGAAGGGACTTGTGCGCGCCTGAAGCAAGGGACTTCTAATTATGTCACATTCGACTAAATAAATACGTAAGGTTTGATGCATCAGTCAGTTGTCGAAAAAGTAAGATCGAGATCAGATCGTCGTGGAACATCTCTTGAAATCATAAGTCTTGAGTATTGTATTGATAATACTTCAAAGTTTGTAAATTTTTGCATGAAGTTTATTTGATCGTCAAATTATTTTTAAATTGATATTTAAATTAATTCGCGAGAAAAAGTGAATAATTGCGCTGACTGGAACATCGACTGAGGACCAATTAATTGTAATTCATCTCGACCAGAGTAAAAGAAATCATCTGTTGGTAACGTTTAAATTGTTGTTATAATTTTTCAATAATTTTCATTCAATAAAATTTTGTTATTGTTTTTTATATAAATCACACATTTTTACTTTCTCTATCGAAGATCCCCTCATCCCTGTCTATTGGTCGAAAGGCTAGGACTAAAAAGAGGAACTTAAAGTCTCTAAGGTTAAGCATATGGTTTACATATTGACACCTTTAAAGAGCAAAATTACATAACAATTTTTGGGGGCTCGTCCGGGATTGCAATGATCTTCTATGGAGAAATAGTTTAAATGTCTGATAATTCTGGATCATCTAATAATAATAAAAAAAGGTTATTCGTTGAGAAGTACCGGTGACCCACTATATCCTGAAGGTTTAGCTCCGCCTACTAGACCTAAAAGTTTCAAGTTTGTTGATTCGGGTATCGGTGATTTAACAAAAATATCAGAATCGAGTGAACTCGTTACATCTGACGAGAGTGATAATAGTGACGAAACGATAAATCAAACTCAAGCTCACGTAGAGACGGAAAATTTAGATATAAATATGACGGAACAAAGGAAAATGTCTGATAATCAAAATATATCTCTCAAAGACGCGTTAATATGCATTCCTATATTTACGGGCAAACCAGAAGAATTAATTGATTTTTCAAATTGTTGTGAGGAAGCAAAATGTATGTTACCAGAGCAAGTAGAATCAAATCTCACTAAATTAATTTTTGGTAGTAAATTATCTCCTTCAGTTAAAGATGCATTAAATAAAATAACATATAGCACTGTAAATGAACTCTTAAGAGATCTTAAAAAAGTTTATGTTCCTTCTAAAACACTTTTTCAGTTGCAAGGTGAACTAGGAAGAATGTTTCAACAAGATGATGAATTAGTAGTAGACTTTGTTAATAGATTACGGAAAAAAGCAAAAGAAATAGTAGAATGTTTCAAATCAAATAATCCGACTGCTACTCCGAATGAAATTCAAATCTATAAGGATAATACTGATAAAGCCGTAGCTCAATGTTTTGTTCAAAATTTAAGAAATGAAATAGATCAACGAATGTCTCGATGTGACAACGTCACTGAGGCCTTAGAAAAGGCAATAGAAATAGAAAGACGATTAATTGCGCGAAAAGAAATTCGTAAAGACCCAAATAGTATAAAAACTAAAGAAAATAAAAATGAAGATAAAAATAAACCCGTTAAATTTGTAACTAATAAACTAAATAACGATAAAGACAAAAGTTTAAATAATAATAGTCAAGAGAAACCAAAGATTATTTGTCATTCATGTAATAAACCTGGTCATATAAAGAAAAATTGTCGAGAGAAAGATAATAATAATTCAAGAGGAAATTGTCAGCTTTGTAATAAAACTGGACATACTGCTAAAAATTGTTTTAAAAATCCAAATAGAGTTTCATCAAACGTAAAATGTCAAATTTGTGAAAAAAATGGTCATATTGCTAAAACGTGTCGATTAATTAATCATTCGAATGAAAGTAATCAAAGTAAATCTTGTAAATTTTGTAAAAAATCTGGTCGCGACATTTCCACTTGTTTCCGTCTTAAAGCTAAAAAATACGACGAACAGGAAAACTCGAATGTGTCTCGCCAGATGGGCGCGGGGTCAGAGGCACTTCAAAAGCGTCCAGTGACATTGACTTTCGAGGAGGAAACCGAAAACGAGTACTAATCATGAGCGTGAAATTAGAAAATTTAGACGATCTACCGTATATTATTGTAGGCAAAACAAATAAAAATAAAGATGTAATTATGATGATAGATTCAGGAGCTTCGCCGAACTTACTTAAATTTAGCTATGTAAATGATCCGACGACAATTGATAAAAGTAAAATTGTTGAATTGCACGGTATTGCAAATGTATCAATAAAGACACTCGGAAGAGTAAAAGTTAAATTATTTAATAAAGAGACTGTATGTCATGTGATTCCTGATACTTTAGGTATTCCGTATGCAGGTCTCGTAGGATCTCGATTTTTCGCAACTCATGGGGTAAAAATTGATTATAAAAATGAAGTAATGAAAGTAGATAATGTTAAATACCCATTTAAAAAAGCTAATAGAGTCGAGGATGGAGTGATGTATATTCCCCCTCGTAGTGAGTCAACCTTTTTCGTAAAAGTTAAAAATAAAAATATTGTCGAAGGTTATGTCCCAAGATTAAAAGCGTGTAAAGGCGTATTTTTGGGAGACTGTTTAGTACGTGTTAATGATGGTCGTGCTTATATGCAAGTTTTTAATACGACTGAAAATGAAGTGGGATTGAAAATTCCTACTTTATTTATACAGTCAGTAGAGAATTTACATGATCCTAAAATTGATCAAGAAGACTGTTTGAACAGAAATTGTGAAATTGAAACTCAATCAGATTTTAATAAACTAAATTTTAAAGATTTTAATGTGGAAAAAATTTTGTCAATTGTTGAAAATTTTGAAAATGATAAAAGATTTAAAAAAATTATAAAGTTATTGAGATTAAGCCATTTAGGCGAAGAAGAAAGAAAACATGTTGAAAAATTTTTAAAAAAATATGCAGATCGGTTTCATATTCCAGATGAACCACTAGGGTCAACAGATGTATACAATCATAAAATACCGACTACTTCAGATATTCCTATAACAGTAAAACAATATCGTACACCTCAGTTTTTGAAGACAGAAATTGAAAAACAAATTAAGGAGGAACTCGACACAGGCATTATTGGGCCTTCTGAGTCTCCTTATAATAGTCCAGTTTGGATCGTGCCTAAGAAACCAGATTCGCAAGGTAATAAAAGATGGCGAGTCGTTATAGATTACAGAAAATTAAATGAAAGAACTATTACTGACGCTTATCCATTACCAAATATTACTGATATTCTTGATCAATTAGGAGGTTCAATGTATTTCTCTGTGTTTGATTTAGCTTCCGGATATCATCAGATTAAGATGGATCCAAAAGATAGCCATAAGACGGCGTTTTCAACTCCACAAGGACATTAGGAGTTTAAACGTATGCCGTTCGGGTTAAAAAAACGCACCAGCAACGTTCCAAAGGTTAATGGATACGGTTTTGACTGGGTTGCAAGGTATATCGATGTTTGTTTATTTAGATGATATTGTAGTTTTCGCGAAAAATTTGGATGAGCATGGAAAAAGAATTGATGATTTAATGCAACGTTTACGTAAAGCTAATTTACAATTGCAACCAGATAAATGTGAATTTTTACGCAGTGAAGTAAATTATCTGGGTCATATTATTAGTAATAAAGGGTTAAAACCTGATCCATCAAAATTAGATGCGGTTAAAAAATTTCCGGTACCGAAAACGCAAAAAAATATTAGAGCTTTTCTGGGTTTAACTGGATATTACAGAAGATTTATTAAGAATTTTTCAAAAATTGCAAAACCATTAACGCGTTTATTAGAAAAGAATAGAGATTTTAAATGGTCTCAAGAAGCACAGAGTGCTTTCGAGATATTAAAGGAAGCTTTATGTAGAGCTCCAGTATTACAATATCCAGATTTTTCAAAACCATTCATAATTACAACAGATGCTTCAGGCATTGCTGTTGGTGCAGTTTTATCTCAAGGGGAAATAGGTAAAGATAAACCTATTGCTTATTATTCCAGAGCGTTAAGAGGCGCTGAGTTGAAATATGATACATATGAAAAAGAAGCTTTGGCTATTGTTCAGGCTGTTAAAAATTTTAGGCCTTACATCTATGGGCATAAATTTACGTTAGTTACTGATCATAAACCATTGATCTGGTTTCAAGCTGCAAAAGAAGCAAACGCAAGAGTTCTTAAATGGCGTTTAAAATTAGCAGAATATGATTATGATGTTGTATATAAACCGGGAAAAATTAATTTGAACGCGGATGCATTGTCGCGAAATCCGGTAGAAGTTGTAAATGTTACTACTCGTGCTCAAGCAAAAGTAGGAAATGAAAAGAAAGATTGCTCCGATCTCGAATTGCGAATGAACAATAAAGTCAGTGATTTAAATGATTTATCAGAAAAATCGTCAAAGGAAAAAGAAAACGGCAATGTTACTCCCAAAAAGAAAAGGGGTAGGCCGCGAAAAGGAGTCGTAAACACGGATGGAGCTATGCTCAAGAAAAGAGGTAGGCCACCGAAAAAGGTGTTAGACTCTAAAGAACCTGATAATGTAAATACTCAAGGTATCTCTAGTGATGATGATACGAGATTTGCTGGTTCTGGAAATCCTCATGATTCTGACTCCGAGTCTGAAGTCGAGTCGGACAATGAATCGGATGATTCATTGGAGGATGTAGCTGTTGATGAACAAAAATTTAAGAAAATCAGGTCGAATATTATTTTATCGAAAGAATTATTTCAGTATAGAAAGGATAATTTAGTTTATTTTGTTGATGAGAGTGGACATCCTTGTGATGAGGGCTCTAAGAAATTAAAAGACCTTAATAAAATGTCTATAATTAAAGCTCCTAGAGTAGGGAGTATTTATTCGTTCAAGGTTAATCGAAAAGTTCATTTTGCATGTATAATTCGTGAATCGAAAGGAGAATCTATAATTCGAGTAAAAAGTCATTTAGGACGATGTTTGGTCAATTTAAAAGTCATGTTAAAAGAAAAGAATATTGAAACAGTTTCAGTTGCTTATTCAAAGTATATAGAAAATATTCCTTGGGATGATGTTTTATCAATGATTAAAGAAATTTTTGAGAATGAAAATATAAAGGTAATTATTTGTTTAGGAACTATTAGGCACGTTCCTCCGGATGAACGTGATAAAATTTTTGCGGAAGCACACTCTTCACCCGTTGGTGGTCATAAAGGTGTGTCTAAAACATATAATAGATTAAAGCATAATTATTATTGGGAAGATTTAAAGGGCGACGTGCAACGTCGAATACAACAATGTTTAGATTGTCAATTAAAAAAATTAACTCGTGTTAAAAATAGGCAACCAATGATTATTACGGATACTCCAGGTACAGTGTTTGAGAAAATTGCAAAGGACATAGTAGGTCCATTACCAGTTACATCACGAGGAAAAGAATATATTTTAACAATTCAGGATCAATTATCGAAGTATAGTGTCGCGATTCCACTTGAAAATATGACCGCGATTTCGGTTGCGGATGCATTTATTAAAAGATTTATTTGTGTATTTGGAGCACCGAAGGTTTTATTGACTGATCAAGGTCGTAATTTTATTAGTGCTTTTATGCAAAGAATAATGAAAAGATTTAAAATAAAAAAGTTGCAGACAACCGCGTTTAGGCCACAATCAAATGGTTCTCTAGAGAGATCCCACCATGTGTTGGGAGAATATTTAAAGCAATTCGCACGTAAAGATGACGAATGGGACGAGTGGTTAGAATTAGCCATGTTCTCATATAATACGAGTGTTCATGAAGGTACGAAATTTACACCTTATGAACTTGTTTTTGGAAAAATAGCGCGCGTTCCGACGAATGAACCTCTGCATAACTTAGATCGTCTGCCAACGTATGAAAATTATATAACAGATTTAGTGGAAAGATTAATGAACATACGTAAATTAGCTTATGAAAATCTAGTAGATTCGAAAGAAACGTCAAAGAAATATTATGACAGAAAAATGAAACCTATGGAGTTACATATAGGAGATAATGTTTTCTTAGAAAAAGGACCAAAGCCAAGTAAATTAGGTGATCATTATGATGGGCCATTTGAAGTTTTAGAGATATATCCAAATGGAAATGTCAAAATACTAATTAAGAATAAACCAAAAATAGTTCATTCTGATAGACTAAAAAAGTCGAAAATAACGATGTTCGAAGCTAAAGAACAATTGAAGAAGTCAAAAAAGCGAATAACCAAGGAGAAGGATCCAGATTATCGAAATTAATTTTTGTTGTTTTTTTTTCTTTTTCAGTAACAATGCAGGGATTCCAAATTTTGTTATTGTTGATTGTAGTTGGAGCAGTTCAAGCCATTATTGGGTATGATTGCGGTTCTAGGTCGTTGAATATGACAACGATATCTCTATTAGACATTGAGGAATGCAATGTTGAAGATGAACATGTACAAATAGCAAATGTAAACCTTTTCTTACTGCAAATCAATGAATATGATCATGTTGAAATAAAACAATGTAAAGTTGAAATAAGTAGAACGGTGCATTATTGTGGAATGCATTCTCATGTTTCGGTTGTCGATAACGCGTACATGGATTATGTCCATTCCATGTCAAGGGAAGCATGTCAGATAGCGCACGATCATGGCACGCTTCGAATCGCTAACGCAGTAATAGATGGTTTACTATTAAATACGACTACAATTAGAAGCATCACCTTAGCAGGCTCATCAACTCAGAATGGAGCTTGTTCAGGTGCACAGTACTCAGATCCATACGGTACATGGAATTCTGTAGTAGTAATGGGCACTGTTCGTATTAATTTACGATCGGCCATAGCCCGAGTAAAAACGGATTCCAATCAAATTTATTTGCCGTCCGGTTTTAAATGTAATTTAAATTCGGGAACATGTGTAGATCCCGAAGGAGGACATACCTTCTGGGATCAATTACCGCGTAGATATTGTTCTATGACAACATATTCAACGTTATATAGAGGATTAGCTCAAAGATTAGAAACTAAAAAGGAAACGATTTATACAGTTCAGTCAAAAGATACTACATTCTCATTATCTGTAATTGGAGCTGAAGACTCATGTGGTCTCAAATTATTAAAGACTGAGCATCCAAAACTTTTCATAGTTATTGGAACTTCACTCGGTCAAGTAGAAGCAACTAAAGCAGTCAACACAACAACTGATAACATGGACATTTTCCTTTATATTTATACTAAATTTATTTATGTTGAAAGACACATTAGACGTCAGCTCCAAACATTATATCATGATGTAATGATGCATAGGTGTAAGCTAGAGAAGGAGATTCTACAGAACAGCCTGGCTATTGCATCAACTCAGCCCGATGAATTCGCCTACAGATTCATGAAAGGACCTGGATTTATGGCAATTTTGGCTGGAGAAGTTATTCATATTGTACAATGTGTTCCAGTTGAAGTAAAGATTCAGCATACAGAAATTTGTTATAATAGAATACCAATATTAAGAAACAATCAAAGTTTTTTCTTATCACCAAAAACTCATATAATCACAAATCATGCAGCACAAATTCCCTGCAATTCGCCATTATTACAATTTTATAGAATTGGACAGACATGGTATAAGTTCATGCCAAAACCTGTCGAAACAGCACCGCCGATGAGTCTAAAACCAGACTCGAAAATTACTTGGGAATATAAAAACCCTGTTCATTTGGCGAGTAGCGGAATTTATACGTCCGAGGATTTGGAAACCATGAGGAATCGAATAATGTTCACCATGGAACAAGCAGCAGTATTAGAGACAGTTGCGGGAAAGGCAACCAGAGGATCTATATCAAATAAGCCATCAATTTATAACATGTTGGATGAAGAATCGTTGGAAAAATTAGCTAAGAATGCCTGGGAGAAGACCTGGGGAAGATTTGTCAGATTTGGGACTATCAGCGCAGGGTTCATTGGTGTGTTTATGGTTCTGAAAATATGTAAACTGATAATAGATACCATTGTACATGGTTACACACTTCATAGCGTGTACGGATGGTCATTAAAATTAATAGGAGCCCTCTGGGACTCAATAACATATTTATTGGTTCATTTAGCAAAAGATAATTCAGATAAATATTCTTCACCAAATGTAAGGATGTCGGATATAAATGTTGAACGTGGAGAAGATGTTACAACAGCTGAAACTAGTTCTCCATTATATCCAGATATAGAAAATCAAAGAACAGAAATAACAACTCGAGTATTTGTCAAGTGAATAACTTTCCGCAAAATTGGCCTACTCAACTTCAATTAACTTGCAGAAGGATGACAAGGGAACCACCAGTGAGCTGCCAAAAGGTTCTCGAAAGGGTTTTAAACCAGTTATAAAATAGGTTATCATTGTCAACCAACAGTTAGAGAGTAATTTCAAATAACTAACCATGTATGAATTGAGTGTTACTAATCCTATTGTAAAAGTTTAATTTTAAAAAGGAAAAACGTCGTACTCGATCAAATTTTGTCACTCGCACTTCCGTCTAACACGGGGGGTGTAATGTCTAAATGTATTTTTAATTATTTCATATAATTATTTAAAATATATTTTAAGAAAAGCTAAAAATGAATAGCGATAAACTTAAGGATTGAGGTTAACGATTATTACTCAAGTTATTTTTTTTTGAGTTTTCCTAAGATTTCGTTAAAATAGAAAGGATTTCGAAGAATAGTTGAGGAAGTCATTTTTTAGATATTTTATTGCTTTTGGAAAACCCACGTGGCGAAAAGCAATAAAACTCTAAAAAAAGAGTACGTGACATAAGAAGAGCGTTAAGCTTTTCCAAAAAGGGAAAAGACCATGCGAAGGGACTTGTGCGCGCCTGAAGCAAGGGACTTCTAATTATGTCACATTCGACTAAATAAATACGTAAGGTTTGATGCATCAGTCAGTTGTCGAAAAAGTAAGATCGAGATCAGATCGTCGTGGAACATCTCTTGAAATCATAAGTCATGAGTATTGTATTGATAATACTTCAAAGTTTGTAAATTTTTGCATGAAGTTTATTTGATCGTCAAATTATTTTTAAATTGATATTTAAATTAATTCGCGAGAAAAAGTGAATAATTGCGCTGACTGGAACATCGACTGAGGACCAATTAATTGTAATTCATCTCGACCAGAGTAAAAGAAATCATCTGTTGGTAACGTTTAAATTGTTGTTATAATTTTTCAATAATTTTCATTCAATAAAATTTTGTTATTGTTTTTTATATAAATCACACATTTTTACTTTCTCTATCGAAGATCCCCTCATCCCTGTCTATTGGTCGAAAGGCTAGGACTAAAAAGAGGAACTTAAAGTCTCTAAGGTTAAGCATATGGTTTACATATTGACACCTTTAAAGAGCAAAATTACATAACACATGGGTATCATAGAACAGAAATTATTTTTTCGCTTTATTAGTAACTTATTCCATAAAAAACCTTTTATTTAAAAAAAATTCAACATAATTTTTATGTATTTAAAAACTACACACAATGTAGATGATTGTAATGAAGTTTTTAAATTTGTAGTTTCCAAACGTACCTAGAAAATCATTAAAAATGTGATTTTTACACAAAAATTCATGTTTTGGGTAAAATTAGCTTGCGAGGAGGGATTGAAGATTATTTGTAGTTTATTGTAGTAGTGATAATTTTTTTTATAACTTTCAAATAAGTTGATTACTTAAAACTAACCTAGGAAAAACATGAAACTTTATTCTTTTAGTGATATTCCTTTCTAACGCATTGTGCAGTCTGTAACGTTATCTCACATAGATACATTAGAACAAAATATCAGATATCATTATTAAAAAATAATAACTCAATTGCGATCTTCAGAACATTGTCATAGGTGGCATTAGACGATTCATTTTATTAGATAAAAATAAGTTAGTGACTTTATTGCTTATTTAGCTTAACAATCTATAATTAAAATAGGAACAAAGATTGTCATCTAAAAAAAGATAGACAAATTGGTAGAATTCTATAAATTACAAACGACATAGATATTAGTAGTAATGGTAGCTCTAAAAAAATTTAAAATACATATAGAAAATGTAATTTATTAAACAAATTCGATGATTTTCGGTGAAAAAAAGCCAAAGACGGTGTTAAGGATCGCTTGCAGTTTTTTGTAGTTAAAATAATTTTTTCTTCATTTTCCTACTCTTCATTTGAGGTTTTCTACTTGAAATATAGACGTAAAAAATTGACGTTTTCAAAAACTACAAACGAAGGAGAATATTGTAGTGAAGCTCTTTCGTATGTAGTTTTCAAAAATACCTTGAAAAACATAAAAAATGTTATTCCTATAGTAAATTTCAGAAAAACTGGCCTGCAAGCGTGTTGAGAATCTTTTGTAGTTTTTTATAGTATAGATAATTTTTCTTCTCCTTTTATTTTTTATAAAAAGTTATTACTTAGAATAAAAACGATAAAAAACTTGGATTTTTTTCGCAACTACAAACGAACCAGAAGATTGTAGTAAAACTATTTCGTATGTAGTTTTTAAAAATTTCCTGGATAACATGAAAAATGTAATTTTTATAATTAATCTCATAATTTTCAGTTAAACTGCCCGACAAACATGTTAAGAATCGTTTGTAGTTTTTGTAGTGAGGAATTTTTTTTTTTTTACAATTGTTTGATTCTCAAATATTTCATAGATTTATTCATAAAGCTATGAAATAAACGAAATCAAGAAAAAACATTATATTTTCCAAAACTACAAACAACGAAGATAATTGTAGTTACATGTTTCCATTCGTAGCTTCAATAAAATTCTTAGAAATGAATAAGAATAGGAATTTGTTCATTAAATTAAATAATTATAAGAGAAATCATTATACTAGTGAGTTTGGAATCGTTTGTAGTTTTTTGTTTTCCTAATAAAGATGTTTTTTTTATTTTCATCATATAATACTCTAAAATAGTTCATTTCACACCTAGGGCGGGAAAGTAGTCTAGCTCAAACCACGTGTAAAATTACAACCCGAGCTGAAGGCGAGGGTGGTAAACACGTGGTTTAAGCTAGTCTTATTGTCCTTCTTAGGGCTGAATATGATTTTTTGTCGTACCTGCGTGGAAAATTTAACCACTCTCTAATGGAAAAGTGAACTTTTCGCGCGGGTATAACGAAAAATATACTTTCAACAAATATCTTATTAAGATGGCATAGAGTCAGAAAGGACAAACTACAGTATCATGCTCATACTGTATTATATATTGTAATTTATTTATATTACATCAAGTTGGTATATGAAAAGTTTTTTATAACAATTTTTAAATAATTATCAGATTATTGGAAGAGATTAATGTACACCAGCGTCCATCTAGCGTCGCAGTTCTAACCTATTCCTCGAAGTTTCTCAGTATCATCATTACATCCTCTGAATACATTGGTGCATCTTCTCCCGATTCATCCCATAATATATCAATTACAAACATACGATGTGCTTCTATAAGTTCTTTTTCACATTCACATTCACTATCGTCAACGTTATCAAATCGCTCATTTATTACGTGAGGCATTTGATCCTGGTCCTCAGATAAAAAAAGAATACACGGAACTGTGATTTCGATATTCTCTGAAATAATTTTAAGCATTAATTATGAAATGAACTGTTGTTCATAATATACATGTATATAGTGCATAGCTGCATAGTGAATACTGTTTACTGTACGAGTTTAAGATCAAAATGTTTGCGATTGACCTGTGGACAATCGCTCAGTTTCTGACCGCAAACTCGTGCGGTAAATGATTATTTACTATGTAAGAGTGGAATATTTTTCCTCAATGTTATACGAAAATAACAATAATAATAATAACAAAATGTTTACCTTGTTTCTTTGTGAAAATGAAAGATTTAAGAGTAGACACATTATTTTCATTTACAGCGTACTCATTATTGCTATTTCTTGTACGATTTTGTTGACCTTGAATGTTGTATTCATCATCTGTGTTGTTGATCACATTATTTCGATTTAACAATAGAGGAAAATTATAAACTATATCTCTAATGATGGGCTGACCATTGTTGTCTAAATGTATTTCAACCTCTCGTGAGTCAGCCATCGTTTAAAACAACTTCTTGATGCAGCTTCTAGTTATATCAACTTTAGTTGTATTGAATAAAATATTTGCTCACATTTGACAAGTAGTTCAGATGCCCTACAGTGTGCTATTCGAACTGGCAAGAGAATGGTCAAATCATTCTTAGGTTAGCTGAATTTAATCCCAACGCATGCGTACTGATTTGTAATTTTCAGTGATAGATGGCGTTAGATGGTTATAGCGTACACTGTGCTTCCATTTTCATATTGCAAATGGCGTCTCTAGAATCCACAGTGAATTTCTGTTGTTTCAAGTAATTTGTAGTAAATTCTTCGATATTATTTAAAATTTATCAGTGTAAGTAATATTTATTATTGTTTCTTCATTCTCTATTAAATTTTATTCTTTTTTCATAAAAAAAATCACGGTTAATTCTGAACTTTCTATCAATATTTTTATACACATTGTAATCTTTCAACTAAATATGGTGTTCGTTCTTTTCAGATAAATATTTAAAATATAATAGAATATTTTATCATGCCACGTAAACCAAAATATACGCCTGATGAAATTTATGGCGTCTTAAAAGACGAAAAATTTATGGAAGGTGGACAATATTTGAGTTTCAATCATCCTATTTGGAAAGAAGCAAGCAACTTGCTTCCTGGACTGTCAGGGTTATATCTGTGGGTGTATATCACGAACAATCGCAACAATATTTCTGAACGAATCCATGGTCCACTAAAACAAAAACAGAATCAAAAACGAAAAATCTGTAACATATCAAATTGGTCATTAAATAACAATAATAAAGGGTTACGAGAACTAAAAGCAGTAAAAATAATATCGATAAACTTGTTTCTGTATTTCAACTCAAGAAAAATTTCGAAGTTCGAAAGGTTCACTTCATTATCAAAGATACTAAAAAAACTAGAGAATTTTCCCTAGATAAATGTTCGCATTTGACCTCACAACTATGACTAATTCTCAATGATTGAAAGTGGCGACGTCGATCGGATTTTATTTCCGCGCTACCAAAAACGAAATCCGCAGAAAAAAACTAGATTAACCGATAAAAACGAAGGTAAGCGGAAGAAAAAATATAGGAACAGAAAGAATATTTTACCATACCACTGGTGAGAAAATGAAAAGATAGAAACTAACATCATCAACTTCAGAAAAATTTAAAGATTTTTACATGAAAACGTATTTTTTTCAGATGTTTAAACGACAACGAAAAATGCCGTTCATAGATGTTTTTATTCAGTAGTGAAAAACAATATCACTTTCATTTAAAATCATTCTCAAATAGGTGTAAAAAATCTTTCGTTCCTTCAATTTATGTATCTATTTCATTATATTGTTATATCTTATTCAATGTAAATTTTTTAATTATAATTCTGAAATGAATCTTTCATTCAAAAGAAAAAAAATTATTAGATGTTTTGAAAATGCAAAGTGACAATAAATTATAATAATAAGTTTGTTTACACTATTTGTGAATAAAAAATGAAATTCTTAGTCTATAAATAGTTATGAATTAGGTTTCGATGGGCTTTAATTGGGATTCGCTGAGTATCTTTCTTTCCGACCTCCCCCACTGTCCTTTGCACCGAAGAGCTCTTTGACCACCTGACCTGCTAAATTTTTTTAAGCTTTGGAAAACTGAGGATGTTCCATAATGATAGCTGAAAAAATAATTATCATCAATTTGTAATAAATTACAGTCTATAGATTCTTATTAAACAATTTTTTGTTATAAAATAAAGAATAGTTTATACGTGCGGAAGAAGTATTTCATAATGATTAGAAAGCAAGCTTTGATGTTTGAGTACTAACCTTTTAAGTATTCAAATGTTTGAGTGCTACTAAAATTGTATTTTCCAACACTGTTCATTTTTCGTCCTGTACCCGAAAACTCAAATTCGACGTCCTTGGTAATTGTTTTAGCCAACATTTTACCAATTGCTAGACTTATTTTGTCCTCTCCAATTATTGTGGTTTGATACAGAGAAATCTAAGAGATAAAAAAATTATATTTTTTAATTTTACATTAATAGTAAAAGTAAAAGTTTAATGCATCTTGTGATTCGAAATCAAAAAAATCTTCCAGAGTCTTGAGTAAGAGCATCTTATTTAATCCTTGCTTTCTTATATCTTCGAAATTCACTAGTCCAGTACATTTATCATTCACTGTTATTACAGTATGTTTGAACTTGTTTGAAATTTGGTAAAAACAACCTCATTCATTTTTCTACAAATCTCTCCTCACAAAAAAAAAAAAGGAAGCATGAGTGTTCTCATGGTTCTTCACGCACACGTTTCCCTGCACGCCTAAACTTTTTATAGCGGTGATTTCCCATATTTGCACTTAAGCCTTCCACAGCCTGCAAACATGTGGTCACCAACGGGTGGAATTTTCCTCCTGCCAGATGTGTGAAAAACTTTCTATGTTCTCAACAACAAAAAACCTAGAGTCCTGGACAAAAGAGACCAGGCCTTACCTTTTTTGTTATCACCCCCTCTTTTTTCTCAGGACCCAACCAGTTCTCTCTGATCCTTCGACACTGTCAGTTCGATGAGCTATTTGTTCAGTTTTTTTTCTTTCTTCCCGCGCTTCGCGACTTCACTCATCTTCTAAATTCCTTAAATGAATTTCCGGGAACCTTCCTTTAATCACCCAAAGTGTGAAGAACATCTCTGTATTCTTTTTTCGTTCATTGATAAAATTACGTGGTCCTTGATATAAGGCCTAAGGACACACCGTGTGTGTCATCGTTTAGTGCACAAGACTCCACGTTAGGGTTAGTGATAACACGTTGCATTGTTCAGTTCTATGATCTGTCCACTTTCAGAGTGAAACCGTGTTTCACGACGGTGGACAGTTCGTCCTTACAACAATTTTAGCGAACACTACGTCCGTTATTTCATTCTGTGATCTCGTCTCTTTGGCAGTGATTCTCCGGGCCCGGCTTTCAGAAGTGACGACAGGATCTTTCCACGCCACCAGGAATCATCACTCCCAGTATCTTATCGTCATCCTCTGAACATCGCTCATCGCATAATTATCTATTTTTGTGATTGTTAATTACTTAAAGAACATCAATAAAATTATGTTAATAGTGACATCACGTTCGTAACTAGCAATTTCCTCACAACCTCCGGTATCCTAACAGAACTCATCAGTTTTGTGTGCAATGTCATTTAATATGCTTCTTTTGACTGAATCTAGTGTTTTGGTCAGTAATGTTATCATTTGCTCAAATCTTTGGTCGATATAATTTTTGAAAAAATTTGAATAATATAATATTACAAATAGAAAAAAAATATATTTATAAATAAATTTTTTTGTTATTTAGTTTTTTAGATATCTTTCTTTATAATGTTTTTGTTACTACTTGTAATTTGTTTACTATAACTTTACTTAAATTGAATATTATTAATTACTAGTAAGTTTCTCGTATTTTTCACTATTTTAAGCCAAAAATTTGAAAAAAAATCAAAACTCACCGGTTAATTTTGAGGATAATGCCTCTGTAAAAGATGTATTTGTAGCACCAGGTACTTTTCTAGGACAGAAAAACTGACTGATTCCGATGATAAGGTATTCTTAAACGATTTCTTTATTGGATTAGATGCTTTTTCTGGTACATAAAACAAAGAGAAAAAATTTTAAAAAAATGGAACATTATTAAAATGAATGTTATGCGATGATGGAAGGTATTATAACTAATTTTTCATTAAAAAATGAGAGTATTTTTTTTTTTAATAAAGAAAAAAACACCAATAAAGAATCAAATTTTCGTTATTAATTATTAGCAAACAGTAAACACTCACTTCGTGACATTGTTGGCATATTCATCAATTCTTGGCGCACTAATTTGTCTGATAAATTTGTAGGTTTACCGTTCGATGTTATTTTTCCGTTGTCTGCAGATTCAAGGTCGTGTTTTATGTACGATCTTTTCAATCGTCGTTTCCCTTGCTTCAAATTACCTATTAACGAAGAATTATAGATAAGCCACGAAGCACTAAAAAAATTACAAATGACAAACTATGTAAATTTAATATAATAATTATTTCAATTCAATATAAAATTACTTTGGTGATTTTAATATTGTTTATAATTACCTGCATATGAAATAACGCTAATTGGAAAGCTTTTCTAAGATTCCTCGTATGATTTGAGTTCAGCTAACTATTTTTTCATGTTTGAGTACTCAGTATCGTCAGAATAATAACAAAATACTTATTCTTCTTCATTAAATATCCATAAAGAGAAAATAAGATCGACTTGCATTTCTTTAGTTTTTGTATTAAGAAACTTCATCATTGCGTAAGGCTTTATTTCATTTTCAGCAATTTTTAATTCAAAAATGATCACTGAGTCAGAAAAGACGTTCGATTCGTTTACATCTCATGTGCCACTTCTTACACACAACTATACACATTTATTTACACTCATATACACTTCAGTCCTTTCATAGGTATATATGTACACTTAATAAAAATAAAATGCATACACTTATATGGATAAATCTATCTAATGTGTTATTTGGGGACAAGGGCCTGGTATAGCTGTGTGAACCCTCCCGTGAAAGTAAAGATAAAAATTCTTTTTCAACAGATATCTAAAGTATTCGACGAGTAGACGAGTGTGCCAACCTTAATTTCGTTAGTACCACCTCCAATTTTGAAAAATAAAAGATTCAAAATTTTTTTTGTTTTAAACTAGGAAAGAAAAGTTCACAAGAATTGTGCCTCGTTAGTAGATGATAGTACTGCTATTTTTCCGCTTCCAATTTAAGATTGACGTTTTTTTTAAAAAAAAAAGTTGAGCTGGAATTTGTTGAATAAGGGTAACACTACAATAAAACTTCTTTGTGCTACACGTAATTAGAACATTAATCCGGAGTAAGACTTGTTTTTGTTAATGCAAATACTACTGAGCATCAGATGCGCCTCAATAGAAGATAATAATTCTATCATCGATCAAGATAAAACCTATACACATTGATCCAAGAGGAAAAATGACAAAAATTGTTTAATAAACGAAACAATACATAGCGATCCCTGCGTGTTCTTCACTAGTAGATGATAATACCATAATCAAACACTATTCTACCATTACATATCCATTCTGGAGTTTGAGTAAGAAGTGATTATTTATTGAACAAAAAAAAGATGGATAAGCCCAGAGTGATCTTCGTTAATAGGTGATAATACCGTAATCAAACCTTATTCTACCATTACGTATCTATCCTAAAGTTGCGATAACAAATAATTTTTTATTGAACAAAAAAAAGAAGGACAAGTTCTAAGTGTTCTTCGTTAGTAGATAATGATACTATAACTTTACCTTATTCTACCATTACATATCCGTTTTGAAGTTGAAGTAAGAACCAGTGAAAAACAATTTCAGACCTGACGTCTGAATTTATTTTTTGAATTACTCCAGACTATTCCAGATCTGCTCATATATGAATTTAGAAGACAATGTTAAACTAATCAAAATTTTACCAAATTTTGATGTTCGTATTGAATTAATATTTTAATGTCATGATTATGATTTAGTTTCTGCTCTGAAAATAACTCTACTACGCTAGCCTAGCAATCTTTGAATACGATTTTAGAAATCATCTACTTGTATAGCTGCGACTATATTCGGTGACTTCAAACCATATTCGAAAAAATGAAAATTGGCTGAAACAAGAGATACCGTCGTTGAAAAAGGATTAAACAGAGGAAATGGGTTCATACCTGTTCCTAATCGACAATCATACAAAGAATTCAATGTTGTTACTGATGAATGTACAAGATGATTTCTATTTGATGTTGCAAAAATTTATAAAACATAACCCCCAGCAACTTTAAGTGGATTTAAATTAGAACCTGAAATCATGAGTCTTCAACTGAGTTTAACATACTGGAAGAAATTTAAGCCTCTTAGCTCAGTAATGCTGTAATTAATTTTCAAATTTTTATTTTTGTTTCTTTTGTTTGAAAAAAAAAAACAGTTGACGATTCGATTTCCCACGTGAAATATTATTCTTAAAAAATTATCCAATCATAGCAAGGACTTTTGAATATTTCATATACACCAAGAAGACGTTTTTAAAAATTTTCTTCAAATAAGAAATAATCAATAACAATTGTTATTGTTATTAATTATGATTAATAATAGTTATTATTGAATAATTGAAATTATATCGAATCCAGAACTTGTCCTCAAGTTGATAAACATTTGATCAATAATAGCTTGTTTTTTTTTTCAATCAATTACGAAAAGTACATAGTTTGTAATACAACTTGTGGTAATTAAGGACGAATGCTTTGTACAATTTTGGGAATAAAAAAATTTAATGTTGGCTTAATAAATTTTTGGATAATTTAATATAATTTAACAATAATTTATTCCCGTCTATCTACAGATATTTGAATTTAGTGCTCGAGCAACCAGCACCGCCACAATTTACTTGAAGAACTAAATGGCCAGAAAGCACAGATGTTATTTACGGCTGCCATTTATATTTTGTAAAAGTGACACAATGGAAACTGAAGGCCATTTTGTTTCTTTATTTTGCAATTACAACCGTGTATTCTTAAGACTACCATGCTATTGGAAAAATCTTACGTATCTTGTATACGCAAAAGACGTGGTCTTTTCTTTGAAAATTTTCAATACTCCTAATGCGGACGTTTACAAGGTGCATTTTAAGAAGGTTAAGAATGACATAGCCTCAGACGTAGCATGTGATGGGAAAATCTTTCAACGCATACTCGTGTATCAAGATAGTTTCGAATTCAGTGGTTGGAATAAAAGATTAATTTATACGAACCCCAATACGATTCAGAGAGAAAATTACGAAGAAGTGCCAATGGTCTCATGATAGATTGAGGCTAGTTCTCCAAGGGCGATGTATTAAGATAATTAAAGGTCAAAACACATTGTAAGAATTAAATTTTAACTCTAAAAAAAGTTTATAATCTTTATAAGATTAAGAAGAAAAACTACAATACAAACTTAACAATTTGATAAAATCAATGAAGAGTTTGGTAGTAGTTCATATGACTTTGATTATGATTCTATTAATGAGTTATTTGCGTATGATATTGAAGATGAAGAATTTAATGAGAGTAATATTTATGAAGGATCCAAGATACATGTAGCGTCCAGGAAATCGGCATTGATTTCTATACTGTTGATTGGCTAGCTTTTCATTGCAGCCAACTGCTTTTAAACAGTACACTCGGCGTCATTAATGCCTGGTCCATCAAAAAGTTTGATAGCATCCAAGCAATTATAGATGGAGTAGTTTTTTTTTCAAACAGAGATTCTACATCTAAATTAAGATAGTCCCTATAACAATAGAATATCCCGACTAAAAAATTTTTAAACCTTAATTTAAATAATAACAAGAAAATTTAAATAATGATTATAATTTAATTATAAACTTAAATTTATAATTACTATGATCAAACTAACATTAATGGTCACGATTATTTCATAATGACTGAAGAAGTAAGTTTAAATTATAATTATTATTTAAATTTATTATTATTATTTTAATTAAGGTTCAAAAATGTTTTAGTGGGGATAGTCTATTGTTATAGGAACTATCTGGAAGGGTATTCAATCGATAATTGCTCGGATGGTATCAAAGTTTTTGATGGACCAGGCGTTAATGACGCCGAGTGTACTTCCGAACATCTAGCAGATGCCACATGAAACTCATGTATAACACAACCACAAAAGAGTAAGAGTAATATCGATAGATGAAAAAACAAATGATGTACATACGTATTTCATTCTACCATTATTAATGATATTAACATTGTGACACGTGTTTTATGTTAATTGTTATTCAAACTTAGTTTTTTTTATTACGTTTTGGCTATACATTTGTGAAGATAATATTTTCTCTCTATTATCAATTTTGATTCGATTCTCTTTTAATCCGTCTGTTTCAATTAAATAGGTAACGCAACTTAACACTTTAAAGACTATAAAAATATAACTAAATCATGTAATGTACATAAGCACATACTTACCATTTTCTACAATACATGCGATGATTTTAATCGATTATTTCTCTTTTTTTTCAATTCTGTTTTTTCAGCTTATGTAGGTTATCAATCAAGATGCCACAAATTGCTGCAGTGAACCCGGATGAAATGATTAGTGCATTGAAAGATAGATTTAACTTTTTTAAGGATGATACTTCATTATTCCCTAAAAATCACATTATTTGGAAAGATGCTTCAAAAGCCTTGAATCATAAATTAAAACCTCTTTCTATTTATATGTACATTCGTAAAAACTGGCATAACACATGTTATGCTATCCATGAGAAGATTTTTCAATTACCCGGAATGTCGAAGTGTAAAAAGAAGAAAAAAAATCTTTGGATGATGATATTCGCAATCCTAGAAAGTTATCTCCAATAAAGGGAGATATATTTTTCACCAACAAAGAGTGGATGCAATTAGATTTTGGAATAAAAAAAGTAAAGAATAATTTAGTCTACTATTTTGGTTCTGGATGGGATGATATTGTTAACGGCAAGTTAGCAGCAATAAATCATCTATTTTGTTCGTACAAATTCGATCCATTGAATGTTAAACAAAATGAAGATTCTTTCTCAATTAGTAGTAACGGTACATGTAGCTAATGTTCTATTGAAATACGAATCTATGCACAATTCAAGAGTTCATCGAAAGAAATAACACTCCATTATAATACTTTGGATACAAAGAGTATTGTTCATAAAAAGAATCGTATCTTTTGAGAAAAAAAAAATATTACCAGCTACCAGTACAACTGCTTCATTTAATGAAGAATTTGGTGATGTTGAATACGATGTTACAAATGTAGTACAAGATTTCAATCATGATGGTTACTTAATGAACTTACCTTGGAGTAATGCTATTTACTCTAGATCAATTAGGGAAGTATCAATATATCCTTTTTTGTGATGTATTGGCTACTAAAATAAATAGACATTCGTAAGAAAATTAGCCTCGAAGCAATGAATTTTTTATGTATCGATACTTTATCAACAAATATGATACGATGGATGGAAGACGAATCAGCTGATATCACATTGTATTTACTGTCAGGATACATTGAAGGGAAAATTTTTCCACTTTCACAAATTCTTACAAATACATCAAATGATAATGTTTTGTCTATGTGGATTCGAGAGAGCATTGTATCAACACCAAGGAAGTTTGATATCGTGAATGTTCAAATGCAACTTGTGTTATTGAAGGCAACCGTTTTACCCTGCACAAATAAAGAACTAAATCAGTATCTACAATATTGTTATCAAATTATTTCCTCATCGATAAAATTGCCCGAACATTTTACAATAATCCAAGTGGATGGAAATAGTATAATCAGAATCATAAGAAAATGTAATTGCTATAAAGAAACAAAAAATGACAAACTTCGAAGTTTTTTTATCAAATCCATACAATGTTTGGCTAGTTCAACGAATTTTCATGATTTTACAGCTGTATTAAAAAGTGTCATTACAGTCGCAAACACTCCAACTGTTGATTCAGACTTATCGAATCTTCAGTTCGAAACATCTATTTCATTGTTGGTGAAAAAGTTCGAACTGATGAAAGATTTTGTCAATAATATTATTAGTAATGATAACAAGGATAATGATTTCGTCGACGATAAAATACGTGAAATTCCAGTGATCGAACAAGTGATAAAGATAATGAATTGATGGAATTTATCCGAAAAATAAAAAATATGTGCATGCAAAACAAGAAAAGGAATATACCAACGCATTTTACTCTCATGATTTCATAGATACATTGTGTGTTATGTTAAAGTTTTTCCCTATTTGGACAAAAATTTTTCCTACAATGATATCAGCGAATATCTCTATTTTCAATGATTTTGATCTCGGTACGTTACAACATCATTCCTCTCACATTGAATATTTGAAGAATAAAATTGTGCCTAATACACAATCTATAGATGGATTTTTGAAATTTTATTACGAAAATGTTCAGAAGTATATAAATGATCTCTCTAATGAAACTACTGAAATTGGTGAATCTAATTTTCACTCGACAAATACTAGCGAAATGATCGATCAAAGTATCCACCCTAGAATAGATTCAAATCTGAAGATTTTGTCACCAAAATTTGACAATAAGTGCGATAGCGGAGAGCTCAATTGTTATTCAAGTATTTATGAAGTTATGAATGAAGTATTGCATGATGAGTTTTCTTTGAACATTCATCAGAATTGTGTTAATTGTCAACAAAATTTTGAAACGTCAAAGATCGTTCTTGATATAGAAAATAGTGATAGTGAAACAAATGATAATGATCAGATCAAAAATTGTGTTTTATCTCATTTCGATAATATTGATCAACATTGTAGACAATGTAAAAAAGAATGTCTAACAACATTCATTACTGGCTGTCATATATTATGAGACTTACAAATGCTGTACAAATTTACGGTATAACAGTACGAAATAAAACTATGTACAAAATAACAAAAAGTTTCGATTATCTGAATGTCCTTTCTCGTTAATTGTTAAAACTAAGTGTTATCAATTAGTTGCTATAATAGTTTATACAAATATTCGTCGACAAGGACACTATTAAGTGATTGCATTAGCTAATGAATGGATTAAATTAGATGATGGTGGCAATTTGAGGCGAACTATCCTCACCAATGAAGAAAAAGAGCGAACTCACATGATTCATAGTTTAATGTACATACGAGTTTGTCAATGAATTATTTATTAGCATATTTCTATGTTTGAACATATAATAATTGTTGATATAAAACTACTACTAAACTAATAAAATGTGTTTGTCAATTCATGCAACCTAAGAAAACAGCTGCATGTTCTTTAAATTTAGTCATTAAAGATAATAATCAAAATTGTTAATTATAAGAATACAATTTAGTATTAGTTCATGAAAAATGGTAACTTCAGATAGACAAAGTGAAGATATATTCGTTTTTATAAATAAGAAGCCAATACGATTGTAATTATTATTACGAATTTCGTAAAGAGCAGATGTTTACATTATAATATGCATAAAAAAACAATAGTCATAGCACAAAAATAACAGAGAATAATGGCAAATAAAGACTGATCGATCATAGAATTAAAAAAAAGCATCCAACTTGATTACAATTCGAGTAACCTGCTGGTAATGTTTCTAAATGTTTTCGCAAGCTAAAACTTATCTTATTGTTGTGTTGGAATTTTTCTAATTTTAAAGATGTGTTCTACGATGAAGAGCATGTTTCGGGATATTATTTATTATACTACGCGCCATAAATGATATTTCCAATTGGTATAGGAAAGTATAGGGAATTGCATATATAACCTCAAACAGAACTAAAAAAATCGGACGGCATTTATGTCGCATGGTGTAGCATAAGTGTACAGGTGCTCGATTTTTGACACGAAAACTTGGTGATTGACTGTTTAATGAAATATTGTTACGAAATGCCGTTTTATTCTGCATTGACACCAGAAGAAATATATAATAGTTTGAAAAATTTTAACTTCATGAAAAATACCTCTTAATTTTATCCTAGAAGTGATCAAATATAGAAAGAAGCTTCTAATGCTCTTAATAATAAAATGTCACCAGCATATGTGAATATGTACGTTCGTCAGGATCGACATGATATATGTTTGAAAATTCATGGGATTGCATCCCCAGTAAAAAAACGAAAGGAAAATGCTGATGAAACTCAATCAAATAAAAACACAATCATGCAAATGTCAAACTGGTCTATGCCTAATTGCAATACAAAGCTAACTCCTCTGGTTGATTCAATACGTTTTAATACTGAACAATGGCGTACATTAGATTTACATAAAAGACGAATTGGAAAGGACAACAGAGAGTGGTTCAAAGATGGATGGTCTGACATATTTTTATACCAAGTTTGATCCAAGTTAAGGTTACCATGTCCATTCTCATTTCAAAACATTATTGTAAATCGCGATGAAGGGGCAACATTCATGATAATCAAAAGAAGGTGCACTGAATGCAATAACGATATCCATCTATACAGTCTTTTAAAGCCAACACTGGACAGTATTACATTTACAATATCAACACATGATATAAAAGACTTAGTTCATAATAAAAAAACGTCACCTCATCGGACGTAATAGAAATCGAGTAAGTGAACAACTGAGAAGTACACCTGCAAAATTGTGGAGATTGAATGCTGCTGACAAATACATGCAATTTGGTGAAAATGAACCTCCACGATTGTTCAAAGCTACGACATTACGAAAAGCTAAACAACTACACAAAGATAAAGAACTAGGAGTGATGCCGACAAATGATGATATTGGCGCAGTGCTAAAACTTCAAGAACGACCTGATATAGCACATTTTTGGAAATATTTTGCATTTATAAATTTTACATAATGTACTGGCTACCTGAACAAAAAACATTGTATAATGAATTTCGATCAACTAATTTTTTAAGTACAATGAGTATCGATGCCACTGGAGGAATTGTAAAAAATATTTTACATCCAGATGGGTCTAGATCAGTAATTTTTTTATACCAAGCTGTTGCTCATTTAGAAAACATTACTTTGTTTATTTTTCAATTATTATTCGAAAAGCATTACTCAATGCTTGCACTTTAGACTTTAACCCGAGTTGATACGAATATGTACAAGACTGCTTTGATATCATTGAATCAAAGAATAAGAAAACCATTTCAAAACAATAGTACGAGTAGATATTGCTCACATCATAAGAAGTATATCAAGATGGAAATGTTTGATTGTTCGGAAAAGTTGTAATAAACAATTTTTTTTGCGCTGTATTGGCTTATTAATTCGAACAAAAAATCTAGATGAATTTCGTAGAATTCTAAAAGCAATACTTACTGTTGCCAATACTGAAAAATATAGTAATGACAATCGTACTGATGATTTCCAAGATCACATGAAACTTTTAGAAGTTGAGATTGCCAATGGATTTGCTAACATCGTGCAGGATGATGAAGATAATTTTGAAGAAAACATTTTTTAAGACAACGAAGACGTCCTGCAAAATGACGATAACAAAATTTCTCAATTTTTGAATTCAGTACAAAAACTCGTTTCCATTATGGACAGCAATGATGCCATAATTACACTACTCCTCAATAGCAAATCAAATGTGTGAAGAAAAATCAAAATTAATAGACCAAATTTATACAGCATCATCATCACGTAGTGGACAATATTTTTAAGACTTAAAAATTAACATCCTAAATAATCAGAGGAATATCAGAATAGATAAATTTATTATCATTCACCTGCGATCACTTAGTGACGAAATGAAATTAATAAAAGCCAAACTGCAGCATTCACAAAATAACACAAATGCTCGTATATCAGCTAATACAAAAAATTGCACAGAGAGCCCAAAAAGAATATGACTGTTGAAAATAGTAAACATAAATAAACCCAATGAGGGAAAAAATGACGACATACTTCATTTCAGGACAAAAAATGCTTCCAAAGCTGATGAATATAAATTACAAAAGAATAATATTGACGAGCTGAATTATAATTGTGCTAATAGACAAATGCTTAATGATGTATTCAATATCAATTCAGATTCCACAAACGTTAAAGGAAAATTAAATACAGCGAAAAACCATAATTTTAACCGAAAACACGAACAGCCATATACTTATTTAAATGAAATCGAAAATTGGAGACGATTATGTAACAATAATCGATAATCTGGAAAGTATCTGAGACCAACGCCGGACATAAAAAAAATACTGCAACGAGCACAACTTCCAAAATCTAAATTCGATTTAATGATCAGCGGCGATAGCCAAGGCATTTTAAAAACTTCTCGCGGACCAATCAAAATCACAAACACAAACGCTTTTGATGCAATTTTCCATTGCATGTATTCAGCCTTCACAAGAGTGGTCAACTATAATACGTACGTGAATGAGTCAGAAGATAAAATAAAAGTTAATTATAATGTTCTCGAAACACGGCAGTGTTAAACGAATCTTCGAAGAAAGAGCAGTAATACTTCTTCAAGTATAGAAATGATATTCGATTGCCGTATGAACATTAAAGATACAATCATTGCAACTTTTCCAACTAGCCCTTCTATAACGTTAAAATCATTTTGTCCAAAATGTCATTGTAAAATAGATTTAAAAAAATTATCATTGATGTGCAGTGTATAGATGTCGTATCGTTAAGTAAACGATTATTAATGAAACAATAAATAAATACTGCCAAAATATTCACAATAATTGTTTGCACTGTAATAATATGCTACAGAAAAATATAACTTTAAGTCAACATTTATTTATAAATATAGGATCAACAATTGATAGAAAATCGGCGTTATCGGAAATCATTCCAGAACTTAGCATCAACGATAACCAATATAAATTGATAGCTGTAATTGCAAAAAGTTATGTTGATTTAAGAGCATATTATATGAGTTTTGTACATTATAATCCAAACCAATGGAAAAAACATGACGGAATGAGAGCAGCTTCGAAGCTATAAAATTAACAGTAAAAGAAACAATGTATATAGTGGTAATAAAAAGCCAAATATACATTTTTAAAATAGAACAAGATTTAAGCATACAACAGATGTGTGAAAAACATCATATTTATTGTTATTACTCTTCCAATCATGATACGAAATCAGTATCGCTAATAGTGTTATTATTGACGAACAAAGCAGAGTGAGGGCTTAAAATTGTCATTATCGTTTAAAAAAATTAAAAAAGAGTCACGTACATTCCGAAAAAAAGTGTCAGTAAAATCAAGTTCAATGATGAAATCATCAACTACTGACGAAGACTGTATAGAGCTCGCCATTGATTCATTCGTTTCATGGGATTTTCTCTGTTACTCTAACCCTAGAATAGATATGTAAAGTTAAAATCACATTTGATAATAGTATTATTATCTACTAACAAAGAACACTCGAGGCTTGTCCTCTTTTTTTTGTTCAATGAAGAATTACTTGTTACCTCAACTTTCGGATGAATATGTAATGGTAAAATAAGGATTGATTATGGTATTATTATTTTTTAATGAAGAACACTCGGGCCTCAGTGTTAATTGTTTCGTATATTCAAAAATTTTTTGTTATTTCCTCTTTAGGATGGATATGTATTGGTTTTATCTTGTCCGATAACGAATTCCAGCTTAACTATTTTAAAAAAAAAAAAACTTTAATCTTAAATTAGAAGTGGTACTAACGAAAAAAATAGCAGTACTATCATCTACTAACAAGGCATAATTCTTATAAACTTTTTTTTTTAGTTTGAAACTAAAAAAACTTAAAATTTTTTTTTTTCTAAAATTGGAGGTGGTACTAACGAAATTAAGGTTGACACACATATATACGTGTCAAATATTATAGATATTCGTTGAAAAAAAATTTTTTCACTTTACTTTCGGGGAAGGGTTCACACAGCTGACTGGTATCCCCTTCTCGATTTTTAAAATTCCCGTTAAAGAAAGACAAAATAACCCTACAAGCACAGCGTATGCAATTACAGTGTACCTTTGTTCTCATTTTCACCTTTTTTTTCCAAAAACAAAAAGAAATTCATCACAACGTAGCAACCTCGTGTCCTCAAATAATAAAAATTTGAAGATTGTATCAAATTATTTGGAAATTTAAATTTCATTAACAAAGTAATTTAATGTGAAGTACAGAATTTATAGCACGCTGTATAGATGTTTAATTTTTTTTAAATATTTGTATCGATTGAACCACTAATACTTGAGCTTGTTGTTAAGCTTTATTGATAATTTTATTAACTGTGTTTTAAAGCCAGTATTCACGATCTTGCAATAAAACGTTTACGGTAAATTAATCAACTTAAAAAGCCATTATAATAAAAGGACAGGAAGCAATATGTAACTTTGAGGAAGCAACTACCTTGGAGAAAATATAATTGCATGGTACTAACTTTTAAAAGATATTTCTCGTGCGACGTACATATGTCATTAGCACTTTCAAATAATTTGTGGGAAGAACGATACATTGAAGTTTGCCGAACGACAATTTTAGCAATATATTTGATTGTAAATTTTATCCAGATCGAATGTCTGGAAATTTTTAAGTTTAAAGTAAAAAAGATAAATTTTGGGGTTGCAGAGCAAAACTGCACTCATGATGGAATATGGACAGAGTAAGTGATGACTATCCGGGTGTAGTAATTGGAATTATTTCAAGCAAATGGTTCTGCACGGACACATGGAAGTTTTATGATCCAAAATCATATCTGTGAGTGTGCTTTTTATGAAAAAGTAATTAGTACTCATTCACCCAGAGACACTGATTTAATCAAAAGATAAAAATCTGTTTTGATTTCTTTATGTTACTTGAATTTTTAATCAACATTACTTTGCTCACCATATTTTTAGATTTAAGTCTCTTTATGAGAAAAATTCGATTCATTTCACCATTTACATGGACTTTCGTTGTAAAATATTTAGAATACGTTTTTTTATCCGTCGATGAAATGAAATTCTTGAAACGTTTGAAGTCAAATCGTCAATTTCCTAGCACTTTTTGATCACACATATGTATATATATATATATGTAGGTATGTAGATTTATGTCAATGAGATCAAGACATTATTGACAGGGAAATTTGCATATATTGAATTCGCAGGAAATGTGAAATTAACTAGGCCAATGACATGTAAATGTTGATTATCATGAATAATAGAAATGCACGATAAAAATTGATTCATTTTTTTTTTTTAAATTTTAAGTAATTGTAAAAAAAGTGGAACCATGAATATTTTTGGAATTGATATATTTTAATAAAATTTATAGTGACATATAGCCTGAAGGCGATTGAACAGGATCAATCGAAAAACTGAATTCAAAAAATTTGAACTGATAAATTGAAGTTGACATATCGAAAACAATCTACCAATGAACTATTTTAACGATTCACAGAAAGATAAATGCAAACAAGTAATTAATTCTCCATTGCTGTGAACGTTTAATATTCAATGTTGAATGAATCAATTATCTTGAAGTAGAACACTCGAAGAGAAGCTCGCTGCTTTATTTTTATTGGTTCAAATTTAACTCGATAGTGTAACTTTTATTTAAAATTAGCAGCGAAACCCGACGATGCGCGGGTTGAAATATATCACATTATTGAAGGTTTCAAAAATATATAAGGAACCATTTTTCAACGTAGATATTGTAAAATACGATGAAACAATGAATCGAAGTTGGACAAAAAAAGAATTAAAGCGTTTACCGAATTAATTGGTAAATCTTAATGACAGGGAAATGTCCAGTCAGCTCGAGTCTTAATTAGAAACTGAAACATAAACAAATGAGTCAAGCATTGCGAACATCGAATTCAGTCGTTTGTCAATTAATAAATAAATAGGAACATGATTTTATTTTACAATATTGCGGATTTCTATCTTAGATATTGATAGACTTACTCGGTTATTAAACATACGATGTATATACCAAAACAGTCTCGAATATTTAGATTTACGTCACTTTGATTTAGGTCTTTTAGATTAATTACAACATTCGTACATATTTTGGAACTTTATAGATCATTTCGGAAATTTTTACAACTTCCCCGAATCATTTCAATCGATTATAACAGTTTATACTCATTCTGGAACTTTCTAGAACATTTTAGGTCGATAATAACAGTTTTCCACATTTTGAAACTCCTCAGATTATTCCAAGCATTTTAAGATCTTCTCGGAAGTCTTTATGAGTTAGAAAAGTATAGAAATATATTTTTTTACATTTTTGCCACCCACTATCACTCGCTGCGATCAAACTCCTTTACTCCCACCTGGAAACCGTGGCGTATTTACCAACCCCAACGAAAAGTTGATTGGAGTAGGTAGTGATAGAGACAACCCTGTCTTTACTGACTAACATTAGCATTTTATATATATATACTTAGATTTAATTGGTTCTACGAATTTACCGCTTAATTCGAAATTCGTACTCTTGTTGTATATTCATTTTTCAATTGAATGATTTACTAAAACTTTTTCATGTCGAAAATTAGAAGAGAAAAAGTTCGCAAAACTTACAAAATATACTCAAATAAAAAACAGAATAGATCAAGGTACAATTTAGTCTACCAAACTATTAGCTTTCCGTTTAATGTCCCTAGAGATTTTATATGAGAATAGGGCCAATAGACTAGTCAATTAAGATTAAAGATATCGAGAATTTCATTAATTGCTGAATATTAAATTATTACTGGTTTATCATTGAAATAGGAGGACTCTATAACGACGAACACATGAAATATACAAAAAGTTATTTAAATGATCTATGTCTAAAACTCTAAAAAAAATTGATAAAATTTTTGAAGAAAATCGAATATACTAGTGAAGGAACGACATGACCAACACATATATACTGAGAAAAAAATTTACTTCATGAAACGAATAGTTCATCTGAACATTAACATCCAAATTTCAAATCCTCGTAAAGAAATGTTTTTTTGAAATTATGAATATTTTTATATAATCATTTTATTTAATCAACTGAATAAAATTTTATTTGTTTTCATACTCTTCATAATAATGGAAAATAGTTTTTTAACTAATCGTAACATTGAAACAAATGACAAAATATGTTTATGATAACAATATTATCAAATCGAATGAAATATTGTCTTGAGAATACTCTAAGTTTCTTTTATTGATTATAAAAGAAATTCTTTCATTTAACGAATTTTTTTTTCGTAGTATATAAGTTTGAGTACAAAGAAGGACAAAATTAATTTTTAGAAAATTTTAGTTTTTTACCGTTATATACCGTCACATTCGGATGCAAAAAATGAGTTAAGGGCAATCTTAGATATTAATCTCTTTTCCTAATAACTTAATAATGAATAAAAATACATTATTAAAAATGATAAAATAATAAACTCATTTTTCAGTCCTAAAATTTTTGAAGCCATCATTGACACACGGAGAAAAATCATGTGGTGATTTTGCATAAAAAGTTATGTCGATTTTTTAAAGTAATTTTTACATAATTTTAAGTAAAGACTACATGTTGTTTGTGTTCAAACTATTGTAGACCTAATTAAAAATTACATGTAGATTTATGTCACCTCTTTATCGCGTTATTACATTGGTTTTGTGTAATTTTGACATTGAACCAATGCTAAATTTCCTCGTCAGAAATGTTAAAGAGTTTTCAAGTTCATTTATTGAATCTGTTATGTAGAAATTACTTTCTTGTAGAGTCAGATTTACTCACAGGCAAAGTAATATAAACATATGATGACCGCAGGTTTCCTAGAATTCAGTCATCGGTTTTGTTTATTTCAGAGTTCTGTAGATTTTACTTAAGTATGAAATAAAAACAACTAATCACCTAAGTTATTGGTATGCTAAAAACGAAAAATACTCCTTCCATTTATCGATCGACAGTTTGAATTTTTAGTTGACCTGAAGCAGTGAGCCAGGACACACTATTAAAGAGCTGTAATTTATTTAGTGATTATAATTTATAGTGAATTATAGTTTATTAAGTGATCAAGTGATATTGTGAAAGATGACATCTTCAAATGGATTAACTGGAGCAGTAACTGGATTTGATGAAACTTTAACACCAAAGTGACACATCGTAACGCATTATATCAGAATAATTCTTTCTCTTGGACCGCCTGTTCGTTACTTTTCAATGCGATATGTATCAAAACATAGAGAGGGTAAAATTACTGCAAATCTTTTACATAATAGAACGAATGTTATCCACACGATAACTGTTGAAAATCAACTAAAATTTTGTTCATATATTAATGATTTAAATTTATCTGAAAGTACCGAAATTGGAATTCAAAGAAAACTTTCAAATGACGTTTACAATAAATATTTTTTAAACATAGTTCCCAAAAACTGTATAAATAAGGTGTCTTGGTTGACTGTTTCAGGAATTAAATATACAGAAAACACAGTAATTATAGTTGAAATGAATAATTTTCCTGTATTTGGAATTATCGATAGTGTGTACATGGCTAATAATAATTCATATTTCTTAGTTCATAAGTTACATCCTATTTGTTTTAATAATCACTTTTTTGCATATGGAGTGAAAAAAAGTGACGATTTGTATGTCATACTGTATAATAATCTTCCAAATGTTGAACAATGTTTATTCATTGAAAAACATGAAAAAAAATTTGTAATGACTCGTTGTGTGATTTGAAGTTTTTAATAAAAAATATTAAATGTTGAACATGATGTATTTTTTATAGTAATTTTGTTGCAATTATCCCAATAATTAAATTCTAATAATTTACTGCATATTAAATGAAATCAAAACAATATATCAAGCATTAACATAACATTCCTATGTTATTGTTACTCTCATTTCACCCTAAAAATTACTATGCAGTTTAGTAAATTCAACAATGTGCACAGTAATTTTTACAATGTGTATAGTAATTTTTTCCGTCACCCTGCAGTGTCACCAAATTACCAAAAATTTGGGGTAATTCTTACTATACATTTCTCTGCGTGTAGTATGCTAAAATTTGCTTTAGAGTAGCATTAAAGAAAATTATTTTAAATCACAAAGCAAGTTGTAATAAATTATGCAAAAATGTAAAAAACATTAACCTCTAAGTACATCGCATATCGAAAATGAAGCGGTAACTTTATGCCCCTGTTACACCTTTATAATTACTTATCTCCAGACTTGGCTGCGTTGTAAATGATGTTTTGTTGTATTATTTTGAAGTGTGCAAAAAAATAAGGCTGGTGGAGGGTTGCGCAAATAAAACTGTTATTTTTGAATACCGGAGCGTCGTTGACGGGAACTGCTATATGTTGAAAAATGCTGTCTGTGATTAAAAGTAAATTGAGTGAAATTTTCCTCCTACATAAAATATATTATACCGGTATATTATATATATTAGTAAATATTTGTATTTTCTGATTAAGTTTATAGTTTTTACTTATCTGTTTGTTTTATATTATTTCCTAGAAAAAATCTTCGTTTCTAATATTTTTCAATAAAAATACATGAAAATATGTACTTTGATATTTTTAACTATTTTTCCTTAAATGTACCCGTTATTAGGACTTAAAAACTTACAATGATACATTTTTGGCAACCTGAGGTTTTTCAAGTCAGTGATAAATTCCCCAACTTCTTGTTCAAAGTTTAAAGTCTTGTTTACTGAATTACAAATTACATGAGTTTTAGTATTTTTAGATGGAAAAAAATTCTGGCACATCCAATATGATAAATGTACTTGATAAAGTATTAGGTTAGGTATTTTAGTTGAAAATAGTATAAGGCTTTTGTGCTCTTTTCAGAAAGTAATTTATCATTTCTATCAAGAATAAAATTTAGCATGAAAATAACTTAATCGAAGAAATGCTATTTTATACCAAAATCCTTTTATAGATGATAGATTGGTATTCCTCAATTCCTGTGAGGAAGGTGAGTTCTACGTAATACGATTGATCTTTTCGATATCTCGCATTAAAAACATAATTTATTTTGAATTACTTTCGCATATAATCATACATACATAGATATAAGCTATTGATAGCATCAGAAAACATATGTTTTTACGATTAATCGAATCTTATAAATCGTAAAAAAGCTAAGAGTCGTTATAGTCTAAGGGGCTAAATCTACAGCATTTATCTTTGATGTTTCTTACAGTTATTCAGAGGACTTATTATGAAATTTATTTAATAGTGTGTCATGCTACCATATCTAAAATATGATTCATTAGATCTTTCATGAGAAAGTTATAACTGAGTATAAAGCTAAACAAAACAGTTTCTCTGATATTTTGGAAACAGTTTGACGAGTTTACTGATAGAGAGGATTAACTCGTTGGAAAGTTATCAACTTTACTTTAGATGTATATAAATATATTATTGAAGATAATGTGTAGATCAATACAGCTTAATGCAATGCGGACATTGAAAGGTTTTCTTTTTACAGAGCTTAAATACTTCATCAGGTCATTAAATAGAGTAGAAAGATGTGATAGTGTAGTTTAAATTTGAGTCATTTCAGGTACCCCAGAATACTTTACGTGGCTCGGCTCAGGTTTTCCTGATAATAAAAAATAATTAACCATGTCATTTTATACTTTTTATTATGGAATATTTTAGCTACATAATGAGATTATGACAGAACTTACTCTAATACTATTGTCATAAACCTATTTTAGATTTTATTTCTTGATTAAAGACATGTTTTGTATAGTTTAAAAACATCAATAAATGTTACCAAAGAATATAAAACATTCAATGAGTGTCTATACGTGTCATCGGATATGCTTCATTAAATTAATTTATTAAACCAATTTTTTTTTTCAAGTGAAACAATCACTTGATAATAGATATTTTTCTTTAAATTTCTGTTTCTTATATTTTTTATTATAGTACTCAAGACTATTCGTTTACTTGGTTATTTGCATTATTAATCAATTTTTGAAATAATTGATACGTGTTTGCATGTTTCTATATTCTACTGTTTATCAAAAAGCCATATCTTCTTGAAGAGAGCAATTTTAAATTTAAGAGTCGAGTTTATTTTTGTGGTCAATTCCCAAGCAGGGATGCTGAATTGATGTTATCATCCAGCCATGGCCCTAACACTAGCTAATAATGACTGAAAAATTAAAAATAAATTAAAAAAAAAAACTTCATTGGTAACTTATTTTATTCATGTTGCATTTCAATCGTTTGGAAGAACTATCAAATTAACAGATAATTCTAAGAAAGGTACTAATAGAAATAAAGTTCGTCGTCTTCTTCTATTGGGATTTAAACTTGCAACCGCTCAATTTGATAAATAGTGCCTTAACCCGCGTAGCTACTTAATGATCTCAAATTTTATGTTAAAATACATCTATTTCCTATTAATTTTTATTTGCTATTGACACTAGGCCATTGACAAATTTTTCAAATCAGGTCTTATTTCGTCGGCATATTCCAACATCAAAAAAAAATAGTCCATGTCAGGTCTTATTTTTTGGCTCGGGTTGCTATAATTCTGATGTACATTTTGAATGTTCATGATAAACTTTCGGTATCTACCTAACATCTCTTATTGGTTTGTACGATTATTTAACAATTACTATGAAGACTTTTATTTTCATAAAGTTCTATTCAAGAATTTCCGGTATAAAAGTTTACCATCAATAAATCATAATAACTTTTTACGAAAACATGAATTAATTTGCTCCGAAACAATTAAGATATGATTTCTAATTGAATGTTACATTTTGATTTATATAGGAAAAAAGTTTCCTTCTCATTTAACTTTTTATTTAATCTTCTTCAATTAACAACAAACCTAAAATAATAAATTTCTTTATTAATTTTTTCTGGAATAACTTATAATTCATCCATGATAATTCACATTAGGTGGAAAAACTGCATTTGACGTATGTCAAGAGAAAGTACTAGACGATAAAAAGTATTGAGCTAATTAGAATGGAGTTTTTTTCGCAAATCTATTCATTAATTACAAATCTTTATACGTGTATCTCTTTCTTCTTTATTTTCAGCCTTTTTCTATCCTTTGTAAAAATAATTGCATTAATTCTTCAATGCTATAAATAACGGTTTTAAAAATTTATGTATTTTAACTCTATTCAATTCTTTTGTAATTTTTCAAATTGAAGCAGAAATAGTAGACCAAACCTGACGATTTTTTAAACTCTTGACCGCAAAAAGTTATCAATTATTCTTTCGATTTTTTTTGTAGCAATCTATATTTTTTAGGCCAATAATTATATTTCAAGATATATTCTGGAAACCAGCATCACAAATCCACAATTTTTATTAAAAGAAATAGAATATTGATTTCATTCAATAGTTTCAGATTATTTTTAGTCATTCATTCATCTATGAATTTATTTGTGTGAAACAAAAGAATAATTCTTGACGGGGGAATCAGAAAGTAATCAAATTTAATTTTAGAAATTGTCATTTCATCTGGGTTTTACTTTCACATGATGATAATGGCATTGGAAAATAATCATTTCAAAATTTATAGAAGTGACAAACTTACTATTGTACGGAAATATTTGTTTACTATAAAAAATAGCTGGTTTTATTAATAATAGAATAAATCAACAAGGTTAGACGAGAATTTAATGATAATAATTACATTTAGAATTAAAGAAATTACAGAAAAACAAGAGCTAGATGAAAGAGATATTTCAATCAAATCAGCAAGTGAGGTTGACAGGCAATGTACGATGAGAGCTGAGAAGGAAGAAGTCCAACAAGGCTATAAAAGTGATGAAGTGTTGATGGAAGTTACTAATGAATGATTTTCAACTGAAAAGAAGAAAAGACATTTCTGTCAGTTATCAGTCTGACAGATCAACATTGCAGAAGGATGTTTTAGCATCGCTTCGTTACTTGGAGGCCATTTTTGAGAATGTACAGCAATAGGAGATTGATCTACATGGGGATGTCTGTAGAAGCTCTTGATCCACGTGGTGACCCTTCTAAAGAGCTATTGAAGGATTAGTCTACGTGGGGAACCTTCTGCAAAACGTGTAAGTGATGGATTTAATAAAAGATGATATTCTTACTATGAATGATGATTTCGTGAAGCAGGTTTCTTCAAATAAAAGGCTGGAAGGCAATGTTTTAGCGTGACATACAGTGAATCAGCTGTTGAGCGTCGTTGTCGCTCAACAATCGTCGATGATAGGAATTAGAAGTTGAAGGTGAGAACAGCAACCTGGATCACGTTGTGAAGAGATGTTGATCAGTTTACTAGTTGATACTGGAGGCAGCTAGTAGAAATGCTTCGAAGAGATGTCACAGAGACACCACAGGTTGAGTGAACCCAATTTACCAAAGAATATTAACGATCACCAGATGAAACAATAGCAAAATCAAGCAAAACAAAAAACACCGTGATCTTTTAAACAGAAGACGAAAAGCACTCTGTGAGAGATCCATATCGTACATGGTGTTAGAAGAAGATTATACTGGTAGAGAAAAAAGAAAGTTTATCAACATCTGTTTTACTAAGCTAGTGTTTGGTGTTGAATATCATAATTTAAGTTCTACTGAATTTGAGCTTCAAGTCATTTTAAAAAAAGAAAAGGCTTATGCAAGAGTTTAATAAAAGATGCTTTAGAACTGAGTAGCAAGAATGGTAAGCAGTTGACAATGAAGCTTGAGCGAGACATAAATAAAGAATTTATTTCAATACTTAATTCAATTTTTTCAAGTAACTCATTATTTATTAGCTGATATTAGTTAATAAACTTTAATTGATTTCTTGAATAAATTAAGAGCGATTTCCAATTTCATTTTAGTAATATAAAAACTTTTTTTTGCATGAAAATATCCTTAAGGTGTATTTCTTAAAGAACTTCATGCCCAAATAAGGAAAAAGCTTTCAATCTGAAATTTTGTTCTAAAAAAGAAAATACTAAATAACAAATATTTTTTTTTAAGTTTTTTTAGGTTTTAAATTTTCTATAAAGAATTCTTGTCTGCTTTTTCATAAATAATCTAATAGTAATTCTTATGAAAGTTGTTGGAAAATAAACTAACATTTTCCAGTACTTCTAAATATTGAATACTGGTATATAATACTACTTTAGAATACTTCTAAATATTGAATACTGGTATTCAATATTTAGAAGTACATATAAGTTATAAACTGGTAATTTATACTTTCAGTTTGTATACATTTGATAAAAAGTTGGGCATATATAATGTAATCTTTGAATTACAAATGTTACAAGCTCATGATAATATACACTGAGAAAAAAATTTACTTTATAAATCGAATAATTTATCCGAACATTAACATCGAAATTTCAAATACTCATAAAGAAATATTTCTTTGAATTTATGAATATTTTTATATAATCATTTTATTCAATCAGATGAAGAAAATTTCATTTGTTTTCATACTCTTCTGAAAATTAAAAATTAGTTTTTAAACTGATCGTAACATTGGAACAAATGACAAAATATGTTTATGATAACAATATTATCAAATCGAATGAAATATTGTCTTGAGAATACTCTAAGTTTCTTTTATTGATTATATAAGAAATTCTTTCATTTAACGAAATTTTTTTTAAATATTCAACCTCCTGTGGAAAATTATTGTAATGAGGCGGATTTTGCGAATCCCGAATTTTGACATATCTTCATGTTTCAAGGCCCCTAAAGTCGAATACAACAGTTTTCCAGCGGCCGTCGGTGTGCGTATGTACGTATATGCGTTTGGAATTATTTTTCAGTACATCAGTACAGTTAAATAGCCAAAAAATAAGATAAGCAGATCACACTAGGATAGAGTCATAAGTTTCGAGTCTCTACTAGTAGAAAATACTTTTAGCAGAAACCTCATTGATGTCGCGTCACAAGAACATAAATAGTCTGAGGAGCAGTGAGCAACAGTGGGCAGGACATTTATAGCTTTAGTTGAATCGAAAATTGAAGTACAAGTGCTCTTTTTACCAGTCGTTAATATATAAAGGTTATTAGAAAGTAAAATTTGTTCATTGAAAACATAATCTTTTTTAGACTTCTATTTATTAACTATCAAAATATTTATTAAAAAAGTATATTGTAGTACTCGAAAAACATTTTGAATAGTCTTAATATTATCAGGAAAGAATTCATACTCTCTTTAAAGATTGTGATATTACCATTTAATAATGTTCCTGATAATCATAAAATATACCTACAGAAGTACTTCTATGTCGTTTTGGAAGACATATCATTATGACTAAGTAGTATTTCTATTCGAACCATAATAGGTTACTTGAACAGCTATTGAATAACATTAACTTCAAACCATTTCTATAAATAGGAGCAAATCCTTACATTGATAAATAACTATGCCAATCTAGTCATTGTAGTCAGAATATGTACACGGAGTGAAAATTCTTAGAGTTTTTATATTGATTTTCTAGGAAAAATTGCCATGCTCTCTGGTAATCTTGGTGCAACTTATCGGCTGAGTAAAAAATATCAAAGGCAGTAGAAAAATTACTATGCCAATCTTGAAAAAATTTGTAATAATAATTTTCCCACCAGCTTCGTTAAATTTTTTGTAATAAATTTAATATTCCATAATCAAAATAATTTGTATGTATCGTACAACCACTCACTCTGAAGGAAATTGGATACATAATTTTACTGTTCGTACTTCGTAAACAAAATCTTATTTCTTTTTGTCCTAACACATCTCGAAAAATAGCGGAAATGCACGAATATTGTCCAGCTCTGTTTTTTGTGTTTATTTACATAGGACCGAGCACATACCTGATACATGTGGCGGCCAATTACCAAAGTGCAAGGGAAGAATTCTTATGCTACATTTTAAAATATATTAGATTTCAAGTAATTTTTATTTTATCCCATTAGAACAAATCTAAGAATCTCTTACAGACGAGGATGCTATAAAATTTTTTGTATGCTCTTTTACAATTTTCCCTACGCTTTTTCATATAAATTCAAACGCTATTAAAAATTACTATTCATCAATAAAGTTTTTCCTAATTTGTTTTAGAAAAGTTTCATTATTCATCAGTTGCACTCGCTTTACAGTGATGAGCATGAAAATTTTTCTATTAAATTTTTTTCTATGCAATAAGAGAAAAATTAGATATATCCTATAATTTTCATGTTCTTAATTCGAGGTGTGCGTATGAACTATAATCTAGTCTTCAAATATTCATTTAGCAAATAACTAAGGGAACAAATCCATTAGTAGCTTTAAATAATTACTTCTAGTTGAATGCTTAAAAAAAATATTTTATACAGTAATAGCCCGGACTTATGCGATAGGTGGGACTGAGCGCTATCCGCGTAAGTCGGGGTACAATTTCGCATATAAAGACATACAAAGTATGTTTAATTGGGACTGGAAACTAAATAAAACAATAATTTAGGAAATAATTAGTATCTAATTCTAGATCGCGTAACTCCGAATTCGCGTAAGTCGGGGTATTACTGTAATTTATTTGATTGTAGGATATAGAAAATTTAGAACGAAAGATGTTTGCTAACAAATAAAGATATTACTTCTACGGTAAAGGGTGGGAAACAACGTGAAAATTTTCTCTGCAATTTATGTAGCCTTCAGCTATATGCAAATTTGTTGGATAATTTAGCTGATATGTATTAATATGAAAGAATTAAAGTCTCAGAACGTTGTACACTATAGAATCAATAATTGCGGAAATTAAAGGAATGATGAGCAAACATGAATATAAACTATGTCTGACCACTGCTTGAGATCATCTACTTGAAACTTGGATTCATCCCATTGAACACTTTAAATCTTTGCTGAATTTCAGTAAGAAGTCAGTAAAACAATTGTTTACTAATAATAAAATATGAATAACAATAATAACAATCATCATCATATTTTATTTGAGACTAGCAGATCCCCGCGACTTCGTCCGTGTTATGTATAATCACGTTAGAAAAACTCAAATTTATCAAGTAGATTTCGTTTGTTATCGTTTATAACAAATTCAATTATTGTAAATAAAAGGAGTAAGTTTTTATTCATATTTCACAGTTTGTAACCTTATTTCAGTAAAATTTCGTTGCGCAAAAATGGAGTAAAATGAGAGTTTATTGATAGAGCAATCATACGTTTTTTTTATCAAGTTGGTGATCAGAGTTTTTAATTGCTATGAAGTTCTCTCACTAACAAATTATAAAGTTGGTAACAAGTTAATTTTGCTCGAGCGCGAATATACAAATAATTAAAATATTTTCTGAACAGATTCGTTTTTTTTTAATATTCCTTTTCAGTTGATATGTACAAAAAACGGTGAAATCTCATCAAGAACAGCCCCCTCCTTCTGGGCTGTACAAAAATGTGCGCCAAACATAAATAACGACAATGATGAAATTACAAAAAGTTCTTAAATCATTAAACGCCAATTATTTAAATCTACAAATCTACAACAATATTTAAAATGAATTATTTTCTTCCGTTTTTTTTTTGAAAAAAAATGTAGTACGTTTAATGTCACAATAAACATAACAACCAAAAACTTGGCATGACTGTTAAGATTTTATAGAAGCATGAAATTGTGAAAATATTTAAGCCAATCAATAAATAAAAGTTACGCCAAGTTTTTCCATACCCAAACGGAATAACATGAGTGTAATAAATGTTTATCTCTTCGTAATAAAAACTACACATCAAAAAATAGTTATCGGCTTAAGTCTAGAAGATATTATTCAAATTGATTCCATCTCTATCGTTAAAGCCTGAACCGCATAACAGTACTATTGACTTTATTTTACTTTTTCTACGTTTATGGAGAGCGATATTTCAATGCAGCTTTTAAAATTCTATTGATCGATATTTTCCTACAAGTTAGAGTTTAATTTCAACAATCTAATAATATCGATAAATATTTCTGAGTAATCAACTATTATATTGCATTTTTAAAATGTTGCTGAAAGATAAGAAACCTTCGTAATTTTACTTTATTTATCGATTCTAAGAATCCATTGACAGGCCTTTCAAAATGATTACAAAGTAATAAAAAACATCTATGGCAACAACATGTCAACCTAATCTTGCACGAATCATTGAAAAATCACTAATTGAATTGAAGAGAGTACAGAAAATTGAAGTTCGAGAAATTTTTAAGTGAAATTTTTGAAACAGGTGCTCACCAGTAAGATCCGCTCGTTACACACTGATAGAAGTATTTCTTTGTATCTAACATAATTTATTAGCAACTAATAAATATGTTATTTGAAAGAGAAATCGAATGAACATTTGTTAACAGTTAAGAAATTATTTATTAGACTAGATTGATTTGGCTCAATGAATGATTTCTTAGCTGCAAACAAATATTTATTTCTCATCTAAATACTATGATTGGGCTCGATGGTAAGGTAGAATGACGGTAAAGCATATTCAAATGTTAGGTTATGTTATGAAATAACTTTTATTTATTGAAAATTTTTAAATAAAATATAACAATTTCGTAATGATTAAAATTAATATTTTCTTTTAAACAATAGCTCGACGAGCAATTACATTATAACCGTTTAATTTCGTGTGAATTTTTAATGGTTTTATAAATATAATTTATTTATTACCTACAAATAAATCTTTATTTGTATCAAATAAATGCTGAAAAATAATTTTAATGAATTCGTTTAGTCCCACCAAATATATTCTTCTATCAGTGCAAAAAAGCGTTAGGTAGCTATCTCTTTTGCTCTACACTAAGGTTTGTAGAGAAAGTAATCCATTTACTCGCGCAGTTTATTTTTTATGTTTATAAAGTAAAACAGTGAAATCACTGAGAAACAGTGAATATTCACTGTTCGGTTTTTAGAAAGTAAGAAACCTCAATGTTTCTGATATAACTGACGTTTTTAGTTCGGATGACTTACAATTTCTTTAAGTGTACTAAAAATGGCATATACATACACGGAGAAAAAATTCCGTTAATTTTTATTTAAAAATCCATACAAAAATTACCGTGCTGCTCAAGAATGTGAGTTCAAACTTACTGAAAAGTAAAAAGTAATGATCAACATACAAAAATTATAAGTTACATAAGAAAATGTATCATTCAGTTTTTTGAAAATTACTTTGGCAGCACCAGAAAATTTAGTGTTCCACAGCACCTGAAAATTGAGTAACGTTAGCTGTGATAACTACGTTACCGACAAACAATTTTATTTAAGTTTAGTGATAATTTTTTTGGTTATATAAACAAATAAATAAATAAATTAGGTTCATTGATAATTAACTTTCTTAACTAATTTAATTCGTTGGAATAAATACGGCACGTTTTACAATACTACCCTCCTATCCCTACGATCGAGATCTTACGCAGAAAACCTGTGTCGTCGATACAACCACCCGCGGCTCTCCGAAGAGATCTTCCTTCCGCTCACGGTGGCCCGAGAAAAATCATATAAATGACTTTTGTCTCGGCCGGGACTCGAACCCGCGACCCATCGTGTGTCAAGCTGACGCTTACCCATGAGTCTACCGCGTCAATCCGTTTAAGTTTATAATAAATTGTTATGATATAACGTGTTGCCGCCAATATTAAATCGTAACGAAAAATATGAATGTCATCTTTGTTTATAGTATGGAAAAAGTAACAATAGCACTGAGGGCGTTCACACAATCAAAAACAAAAGCCGTAAGATGTACGCATGTGTACAAACCAATTTTTAACTTATTATGATGTTAGTATGCACGCTTACGTCTTAAATTGTACGTTACGGCTTATGTTTTTGATTGTGTGAACGGTCTTACAATACAAAGAAAGATTGTGTTGGACCGATAATTCGAAGATTCCCGACCCAGCACGGAAACTCTCGAGAATAGAAAAATTTATAGGAGAGCACCCGAATTTTTCCTACCACACGGTTCATAATAAATTATATACAGATTCTCATTTTTTTCTAGTCACTTACTAATTTTTGTTTAAAGTTTGAATAAAAATTAATATTTATCGAATATTACCGTGCTGCATAAGAATTTTTACTTTTACTCTTTTTAATAAATATTGAATCTATAACAAAAATTTTAAAAGGATTACTAATTTTTCTTTGAAGGTTGTCTTAATTTTTTAGGGAATTGACATTTGCGCGTGGATTGTTGTGCTGAGCACGGTAATTTTTATTGGAATTTTTTCTCCGTGTATATTAACAAACTAATTGAAGGTATTCAATGAAGTTCCGTATTTGCTATATTAATCTTTACTATAAATAACTTGAAATTTAAGTTTCTTCAACTTACTTCACAAATACTGTAGGCGAAGAAAGGGTAAAGTGAAGCACTGGGATAAAGTAAAACATTAATAAATGAATCAATAAATTAATGAATATTAATGAATTTCGATTAAGTTAGATTTTAGTAAATTAATGAATAAAAAGTTCGGGTAGAATTCCGTTTTGAATATTTTCTCCATACACTGAATATTACCAAATGAAATAAAAGCAACGACTGTTAAGTAATATTTTGATTTCAAAGAACATTAGAAATAACAAATGCAATACGAATTGTGTAATTAGAACAATGGTTAAGCCAAACGAATTGCCTTTTTGGACTTAATAAGCCAAACCAGCGCCAATAGTTGAGTAAAATTCCTAAGAATAAATGTAAATAAAGAGTCAAGGTGTGGACTAACAAGTCTAAAACATGTTTCTCTGCTTAGATCTTTAAACTGGGTACAGTCGAATCTCATTATAGTGGACCTCGTTATAATGGATCGCTGGTTATAATTGACTGGACTCTCTCGTTATAATAGACTTTCCCTATCCCCACCTAATTTTTTGTTTAGCCAATCACGTTTATGATAAGATGGCGCGTATTTTTGAAATTGTATTCCTGTAAATTTTAAGTTGTGAATGTAGATTCGTTCACATATTATAATCAAGAGGACACTAGTGTGTTTAAGCAGGAGTGGGGATGGAGGAGAAGTCCATTATAATGAATGTTGATCTGCCCGCGTGGTCAATTATAACGAGATTCGACTGTAGAGATATTGAGTAAAATTTCAAGAAAAAGTTGTAGAGAATATTATTATATATCTTTCAGGTAAAAAAACATAATTGGTTTTATATTAAACTAAGCTTGTCTCAAAGTATAACAATTTATAATAACATTAAAAATAATAATAATAGCCTAACTTAAGATAAAAACATCATATTTACACAAATTAATTTCCTTTTTTTATGATTTTTTTCTGGATAATTTCATCGATTATTTAAAATAAATTTCTTACTAATTTCAATTCTGAAAAAAGTTTCAAAAGTACTCTGATAACCTAATAAGATTCACAGTGTACTGATAAAAATAAAGCTACCTAAGATTTTTTTAAGGATATAAACTCATAAAAAATAAAAAAACCCAGCTCGGCATATACTATTTATAAAGTATATCAATATTGAAATACAGTAGGAGGTAAATATAAAATTCAAAAGAGGATCGGTATTTATGCCTCATTAATTAATAACAGTTAGATTACTTTCTATCTTCTGATCCCATTCATTAATGATATGACTTGAAAAAACGTTTTTTGTTGAGACTTCCTCGTATTTACTGTTTATAGATCCAAAAAAGTAATTATTGATACATTTGAGACTAAGATATCTAATTAATAGAAGAAGACACGAAAATATAAAAAATTAAGGATGTAGTTTAATTAAAAATCAACGATAATTTTATGTAGAAAACCTGAGAAATGACATTTTTTATATGACTAAATTTACTATCAATCTCAAAAAATTAATTTAAAGAAGAGTTTTTATGCCATACGAAACTTATTTGACTAAAAAATTATAATCCTTTTATTACCCTGCTAAACCCTATTAAAACTATCTTATGTAATTAACGTTCGATGTTCATTCTCATTGAAAGAGTCTAAAGAGCATACTTATTTTTAAACATTAAAAATTTGATGAATAGATTTATTTAATGTTTGAATTGTTAATCATCATTTCCATCCGCTATATCAACTAATAGTTCATGAATGTTATATTCTAGGCGATGTGCAATATTTGGCTGACGAAAATTTATTTCTACTACTTACAGCAATAAGTCTGAGTATTGAAATACAAATTCACTGTAAATAGGATATTTTTCGAATTTTTATTATAAACTACACACTAATAATAACAATTAGGTTTTAATGTATTAGTTTTTTTAGCAGAATAACGTAATAACAGACAATCTGCGTCAACTTTCGAATTATCTTTTTTTCTCAAGTGAAATTTTATAAATTTAGCTAAACATGAAATTGTGCATAAAAGTGTTAATTATTGACCTGTATATTACAATGCTAATAATGAATCTTATGACGTTGCAAAAATATTGACATCGATTTTTATTCCATGCACCCCAATTTTCAATTTAGAATAGTACATGAGGTGGAATCCATCCTAGGCATTGTTAATTTCAAATAACTTTGAAACTATTGATATTTAAAAAAAAAAATATTTAAACATATTCTGCAGCATTAGTTAATGTTTTTCAATACAGAATTTGAGATTTATTAAAAAAAATTCGAATGATGCATCAAGAACTCTCTTTTCTAATTATTGACCATAACTCCCTCGCTCACTCGTTCTATCTCTCAACTCTTAATTAGTATTTCAAAGTTCATCCTACCACTTTTATCTTTCTCTGTTTTCTTTCAGATTTAGAAAACTAGAGGATAGATAAACTCTTGGGTGAACGTTTAGTATGAAACTACGAATTCAAAATTATTCACACATGTATAATATTCACATGTAAAGTTTACAATCAAAAAAAAAAAAAAATGACAGTATATTAAGAAAAAAACTTTCATTATACAGAAAAATATTCATTTAATTAATGACAAGAATTTAAAATATTCGTAATGAAATATTTTATTGAGTTCAACAAGATTTTGCTTGAAAAACGTATTTTGACATTTGGTTCAAGATTATGATAAGCTAAGTACAAATGACATTGGAATAATTTTGAGAAAGTTCTTACTGTTTGGGATACTATGAATCTTAAAAAAAATGACCAATTCAATAAAACACTAATACAATACTAAGATAATCAGATAATTTTTTTTTCCATTTCATTCATTAATCCAATTTTATTTTATTCTTGTCATTTACTCCATAGAATCAGAAGATAATATAGTCTACTTGTAACTATATATGGCCTTAAATTCAAGTAAGTAAAATCCATGATATAAATTAAAACAAAAAATTATTCAGACTTAATTAAAAAATGAGTATGTAAAACATCACGCGCAATTTGAAAATGTATTTTTTACAACGGAAAACACTGACTGATCACGCCTCTAGAAAATGAAACTGCGACATTGACCTTATCTCAACGTATGGATATAGAATCCAAAATTTGCCAAATCAACGCCAATCCAATGACTAATTCGTTCAAGAGAGTAACGAAGTTCGCTATCTGGGGAGACCTTCGAGACTACGTATTTTATTCATACTAGCGTTCTCTTTATTCTATCCTGTGCTAAACGGCTTAAATTGAATTCAATTAATCGGTAAATAATTTAAACATAATAACAGTGTTGAATTGTCTAATAATTTATCAGACAATTCTGAATATTGTTTTTTTATTCATAGTATAGTCAATTTTTAAAAAAATGAGGCATAGGTGGTAAATCGTAAGTTATCTGTCAACTGATACTATTGAATACCTTTTGAACGAATAAATAAAATCAATGGGCTTCAACCAATAAAATATTATTTTTCAGAATAAATTGATTCTATATTTGCGATTATAGAAGGTTTCTAATTTTTTGGTATTGATTTTAACAAATTTAGAGTTTAATTTTATTTATAGGTTTTCTCAAATCGAACTTTCTTCAAACTTTCTTAAAATAATCTAAAAATCAAATAGAATCAATTACTCTGAGAAAACTTAATTCTCAAATTTCTTCTGTTCCTAAAAAGGCTTTTCAAGTTTTGCAGAAACTTCGTCAATACACAAAACTTCCTTTTATAGTAGATGTTTTTCCACGTTAATGAGAAAACCATGAAAAATGAAGATGAGATGAAACTGAACGTTTACTGAAGTAAACATAAATAATTGTGCACAATTGTGATTAATAAAATATTTGACAAAATGTTGGTAGAGAAATTTAAAAAATATCTGTGGTTTTGATAACCGTTATCTTTCTAGCACAACATCATAATTTAAATCTAAACATTTAGATTGCAGTGACGACAAATGTGGTTGCAGTTAGAGGTAGAATATAAACATGAGATGCAGAGTCATTAACTATTAGAAGGATTTCTCATTTCAGTAATATGAAGATGGTGGAATGAAAAAGAAAAAAACAAATGAGTATGTGTCTGAAATGAATATTTTTTAAGTAAAGTACATACTCGTCAAAAACAGCCCCCTCCTTCTGGGCTGTACAAAAATGTGCGCCAAACATAAATAAGGACAATGATGAAATTACAAAAAGTCCTAAAATCATTAAACGTCAATCATTTAAATCTACAAATCAACAATATTTAAAATGAATTATTTTCTTCCGTTTTTTTTTTGAAAAAAAATTTAGTACGTTTAATGACACAATAAACATAACAACCAAAAACTTGGCGTGACTGTTATTTATTAATTGGCTTGAATATTTTCAATATTTTCAAGTTTTTGGTAAGCCACATTTTTGTACAGCCAAGAAGGAGGGGGCTGTTTTTGAGGAGATTTCACCGTTTTTTGTACATATCAACTGAAAAGGAATATTAAAAAAAAATGAATCTGTTCAGAAAATATTTTAATTATTTGTATATTCGCGCTCGAGCAAAATTAACTTGTTACCAACTTTTTAATCTGTTAGTGAGAGAACTTCATAGCAATTAAAAACTCTGATCACCAACTTGATAAAAAAAAACGTATGATTGCTCTATCAATAAACTCTCATTTTACTCCATTTTTGCGCAACGAAATTTTTTCAATTTCGTATATTATGAATGAAGCAATGATAATACTTCATAGTATGCTTAATCGAAAGTCAACGATCGCTTTTCGAGCAAATTCTTAATTTCAGCCCATGTTTATGTTATAAGAAAAAAATTCTTAATTTAAAAATTCTAACCTGCAAAAATCATCTTATAATTTGTATAGAGACACGGCAGTGCCTCGTCGTGACGTAAGGGCTAAATGGCGGCGATTTATGCTCGGCGCACGAGACACTACCGTATCTCTTGATCTATAGGCTTAAAAATAGCACTCCACCTTACATGTAAAAACCTCCGGAAGAGTTTCAATAATAAATAAATAGTAAACCAGTTTTATACATGGAGACATTCCTGCTTACACACCCTCCACAATTTTCACATTAAAGAAAAACCGCGAATATACAGATATACTTAATGCTTGGTAAAGTTTCGCTCTCTTGGTTGACAATTTTCTTCTTATTTCTCACTCCATCAGCTTGCCTCTTATTGTTGAATGCATTTTTCATGTATGAGGAAGACGAGTCCAAGCTTTCACATGCAGAAGCTTACTGAATAGTCTTCTATTCTTGATGTTATATTACAACCTCTGGATCGTTACGTTTGATTCGTAATATTCCAGCACAATACATTTGAACAAAAAAATTACATTGCAATACGAATATTTTTATTATATCTCCAAATAAGCAAGTTGATCAGCAGGGCAACTTGAGACGAAATGATTCATGGGGCAAGACGGATTTTTTTAATTGTTGGTAACTTAATGAGTCCAAACGGATCCTGCGAAGCTGTTGATACAAAAGTTTACTGACTTCTAAGATGAAGTATCGGAAGTCTAACCTTAAACATTATCCTTTCTCCTTCTCCCTTTATGCTTTATCCTCACTTAATATTTCAATCAATCTTCGTTTACCAAATGGGAAAGAGTCACTTTTACACTGCAAATCTAATTATTTAGAAACTAAACACTTGAAGATATATGTATATCTAACTACGATTTTTAATGTCAAAAAAAAATCTGGCAACACTGGCAAATATTAATTCGGTGTAACGAGGTATGAATAATACTATCGGCAAAGTGTCTGTCTGTAATTCTGACAAAAACAAAAAAATCGTAACTAAAAAATATGAGAATAATATATTATTCTCATATTTATTGTAAAGTACAAGATTGAAAATAATTTAGTGGAGAAAAATATTATTATATATAATCAAAAATTTAATTTCTTGTTAGTTTAGATTATTTACAGAAACATGAATTTGTGTATTTCTAAGTTATGATTTTTTATAAAATAGAAATATATTTCCATTTGATACGAATTCATTAATATATATTATTAATACGTATTATTAAAATATTAATGTAAAATATAAATATTGTTAATTATATTAAAATGATAATACGAATATTAATAACGAACAAAGAGATCCTATTTATGTTTAGGCTAGAAAAATCGCTAATCGTCTAAACTTACCAAAAATAAATTTTTCAACCATACAAGTTTTATAGAAAAACATAAATTTTTCGATTCTTTAAACAATTACTTTACTTTTGGTGAAAATGACAATGAATGAATGTTTACTCCCTAATAAATTAGTTCGCTTGAATTATCGGTAACGTACCTATTTTTTTTTATTTTCATCGATGTCGAATCATTTTCTCTGTAATATATTTCAAATTTAGGCTATAATCTAAAAAGTCATAAATATTATACACATTATTAGAGTGTATATAATAGTAAACAGTATAAACAAACTATAATAGTTTTGTAAGCGTTTATCAAAAAGCTATAGTTTGTTTATGATGTTGAACATAGTAAACACTTAAGCCATAATTATAAAAAATTTTAAGCGTTTAATTAGTGAACCCTTGAATTTTTCTGGCTTTGCAGTGTCGGGAGATCACCCTTGCTCCATTAGGGTAGTTTTATTATACAGATAAAATTATAAGTAACAATTTTTGATTATAAATATTTGATTTTTAACAATCCTTTATCACGTTTAAAAATTTTGTATCATGTCAATTATACATTTTTTTAATTAAACGCCTAAAATTATTTGAATTTCGTCCAAAAAATCAAATTATAGTTTGATTATAAAAATGAGCACTGTAACCACTTCAAGTGTCCAGTTTCCAAAGATTTATTGAACATTTGTATCTGCTGTGTTCACATAGACATCCTTCTAAAAACTATTTTTGTTCCTCTAGGGACTTTGAAACGTGGTAATTTATGAAAATTTGACTCCATTGTGATAAATTTCTTTTGCTAAGTTAAAAATTTAGACACATCTCCATACTTTAAAGCTTCTAAAATTTCAGTCGGCTGTTTTTAAACAAAAATCTAATTGAAGTTTTTTATTAAATTCAATTCAGAGTCTTTTGTCTTTCAACAAATACACGCATTCACTGAAAATCTCTACACTCAGAATGCAAGCCAAACCGTACCCAGATGTTTTTTCTATTTTTTAATAGAACGAATCAACTAAATTAAATTTCGTCAGATATCTCCTTGATTTAGCTTTTAAAAATAGCTAATACATAAATTTTTCTTTCGAAGGTATTTCAATTACATAATGAATTATGATAACTTAATCCTCTTAAAAATTAAAAAAAAAAATGTTCTTCACCAGTCAAACTTGATGTGATGATATCAAAAGTTTTACGCTGAATGTTTCAATACTTTATAACTAATTATCAAGTGGAGTATCCGTTAATTTAAAAATTAATCAATTTCATATTAAATGTCATAATGATATGCGAAAATTTATTATGCAAAAAACGCAGAGAATTATATTTCGATCAAATTGACACATCAATGTTCGTTAAATATTTTCATGCTATAATTATAGTATATACTTATATGGTAATTCTAATAAAGTAATATCGAATTTTTAAATTGGTTATTCAACGAGTAGCATGGAACAAGAGTTTAAAATAATCTAACAGTTTCTAAAATTAATCGAAAAAATTTTTAATCTATCAATAATTTTCCAATAAACTCTCACTAACTTTAAGGGGTAAACTAATTATTAATTTTCCAAATTAATAAGCTTACTGATATTATTTATATTGAGTTTAAGAATTTAATATTTTTGTTAAAAAATATAGAAATGTGTGAAAGAAATAACAACAGAAACGTAGAGGGAATTGTATTTAATTCGAGTTCATCAAGAAGAACTTTAAATTATAAATTATTCCAATTAATGCAAAAGTCAAAAATATTAAAAAAAAAAATAACAAAATATGAAAGTACATGTAAAGTATTTCTCTCCCATTGCTATATATACTCTTTTGTCGAATGTATCAAATAAAACATTCTGATGCCGCGTTTATATAATTAAGTACTTACTACACTTTGCTGCAATTCTGTGATTAAATAAAGCAGTATAAGTGATATTGGTTACACATTTTACCAAGATCGTTGTTTTTACACTCTATAGTCTCATTGATCTCAATATTTTCGAAAATTTATTAATGAAAATTTTGGGTTTTGGTTTAAAAATAGTTCTTTTAATAACAACCCACTGACTCTTGTCTTTCAATTACCAGTATTGATTTATGTTATGACTTGTGACTAAAAATAAGAAGATAACATATATGCTTTGAATGCATCTCTTGTATTTTATCACGACCAAAATTATTTATAACAAGTACACGTCGCAAATATGAATGATACCTTCTCACATGATGCCGCGACGAAGACTGAATGCCAGATTGTGGCTTTCAGTTTTAGTTAAGAAACTTGTGCGCGCGCTGATACTACTCAACAACTACTACTCTGTCAGTAGTCAGCACGTTCATCTACTGATATTTTTATTTTATTTCAATATCTTACATTTTTATTACAAGATACTCAGTAAATTTTATAAACTTAATCTTAAAAAAATCATTATAAACATGTCCTAGACACACCGTGGAAAGAAAAATTTGTTCCGGAAGCATGCCGCCGGAGTTCGAAATTTTAATGCCACTGCTGAGACGGAGCGGCACAAATTTGAAATGTTCCGGCAGAATTTATTTGAAAAAAAAAAGAAATTTTTAAAATAATTTCAAATTGCTCCAATTTAAGAACGTTCCGAGATAGGAATTTTTTGGACAAATTTTTGGTAACTATTTAGAATTGGGGCTCCAGGCAATTTTCTTAGGTAGAATTAAACAATTGAAGATGGGGGAGACACGTTTCATGAAGTTCCACCGAAAAAAACAGGATTTTTAGGTATAGGTATAGCTTGAATTCGAATAATAAAGTGACGAAGAGAATGGAAGGTGCGGGGGTGGGGGTGTTAATAGGGCATAAATACTTTTGTAATTTCTAAAAATATTTATGTCCTTTTGACACCCCCACCCCCTTGCCTCTTTTTGCTACGTTCTGAAATGTACGATCAACAATTTTAGAGATATTCAGTGATTTATCACATGTAAGTTCTACCATGTAATGTCTGAAATAATGGAAAAAATATGTCTCCCCCGCCTTAAATTCACTATTTGTACCCTCAGAAATAACCCCAAATGCATAAAAATTTATTAGAGCGATTTTTTTCTGGAGCCCCAATTCTAAATAATTACCAAATTTATTATTTTTTATCCTACCAAATCTGTGATTTGTAGTTTATTCAGTATAGAGGATTTATCGATTTTTCAGTTTATTTACATTCAGAAAATGTGTATATTTATGTTTATATGTGATATAAAATTAAATCCAAGTTAATGAAAGTCTAAGGTATTCACAGCATCAACGACAAAAAAAGTATTAATTTCATCATCATTTTTTATACAACAAAATACATTTATAAGATCGCAAATATTTATAGAAATCGAAGGATTTTCCGATTCTTTACATAGATGTATTAAATCAAGTGTGTCACCTTTTACTGCCGTTCTTAGAACATCACATCGATCAATCATTGCATAGTAATTTAATTCATGATTACTATTCTGAAAATTATTATATTTACGCTGAAATATTTGTAAAAAAAGTTTGAATAGTTTCTATTTGTTTATCATCACGATATTTATATTTAACTGCAAATAAAATTGTTCTTTTTTCACATTGATTACTTTTCGAATCATAAACAATTTGCTGTTTATAAAGTTGATTAAATGCTTTTTTTATATTATTTGATTAATTTTCAATAGAAAAATTTTTACCAATTATTGCAAACCTATCCATAATAAAATTAAGTCTACGTCGGCAACTGTTTTTTTCTAGTTGATCACAGAATATCAAAATTTCACTCGCGGGATGTAACTGAGTACGTTTTAATTTTGCTATGACGAAGAATTTTGACAAAACCTTTCCTATTTGCAATTGATGTAATCAGGATGAATAATGAAATCTCTAAATAGAATATTATTGAACCATAAGTTCAATTAAATAACGACAATTTTGAAAATAATAGAAATAATTTTTTTTCTTCAATATTTGTATTAGATAATAGATTTTGAGACTTGAAAAAAATTTTCTCATTTATATATGACTCTATTTTTTATTTTGATAAATAAGCAACATCTATTAACAGAAAGTATTCCTACATAATAATGATAAAATATTGTAACGAAGTTACGTAGATAAAATAGAGACTCAGGTTACCTACTAAATCAATAATAATAAAATCTTGTTTGTCGACTAGGGTAGGGTAAACGACCCAGTTGTGGAACGAATTTGCAAAACCCTTTTATATTTTCATGTATAAAATTGAAATAAAACCAAAAAATCTTGAAAAAAATGTATCGTTTAATAGGCTAACGATTTGCAATACAAATGTGTCCTTTAAAATTTAATTGTGAGTTTATAATTTTTTAAATAAACAGATTTTCTAATGTACCTCGTGTCCCTGCTGTGGAACGCGTTTTTTTATCCTGCTCCTGTGTTCCAAATCGTTATGTCCGTATTATGGAACAGCGCTCTTTTTATATTGTATGGCAATTAATAATTTTGTTTAGATTTAAAAATAATAAATAAGTAAATTCAATAGTAATGTTTCAAACTTTTATATTTAATAACAATACATATAGAGTGATATATCTAAATAAATAAATTCTCTAATTGTTGTTATTATTATTATTATCATCAATAATAGAAAGCACGACATTATACTAATAGTTTTTAACAAATTTAAACAATTTTGAATAGTTTATATTTGTTCAGATCGAGATGTACTTAGATCTACGTAGATCTATATTATTTTTCTTTAGTAGTTTCAGCTTTGATTTTATCAATTTTTCTTTTTTTGGGCACGTTTACTTTTTCTTTCCCATTTTTGGTCAATTTCTTTTTCTTTTTTTTTGGAAAATATCTAGTTGGAAGAGTGAAAATCTTTTCGAAGGTTTTTTTTTTTAACATTCAAATTTGAAATATCGACGTTGGTGTCGGCTAGACAATTTTTATCATGGCATGTACTATTATTATTATTTATCACTATTCCTTCGAGTTCATTATCATCGTTTGGAGCATTGCATTGTGATATATTGCAGACAGAATTATTTTCTTCGTTATCTATTGGTCGAATTGCACCATTTTCTTCAGTGACATAATTATTAATGTCAGCTGCAACTAGTGATTGTGGATCCTCACTATTACTATTGACATTGCATAGCGCTGTATTTAAAGCTGGAGATAGTATTTCTATCAAATTATTTAAAATATCACTGTTAATTATTTCTGCATTATCTAATATTTGTAATATTGCTACATTCTCAGCTGAACTTGAATCTTCAGTATTAGAAATTTCAGGTATCTCAATGACTGCTGATACTTGTTCATTCTCAACATTATAAATAGATGAATCTTCAGAGCTGAAGCAAATATATGATACTGATGACCTCGGTTCAATAACGAATGAATGATCCATTTTGAAATTCGTATTAACACAGCTATCTGATACTTTTTTATTGTTCAGAGCAAAGAGTTTATTTTCTCTACATTGATAGTTATTTAACAATCTATCGGACTTGTTTGAGCATTCTGTGGAATTATTTTGAGAAAGTGAATTATGAGAATTAGTTATTATAGTTACATCATTCTGTATTTCAATAAGCTTCTGATCTTCACATCCTAAATAGAAATAATCAGAAACGTAGAAATTTTTTTTAAATTAAAAGAAAAATCATAAATAAATATATCATAATCATGTTTTCCGATAAAAACTAATATAAAAATTGTATAAAAATAAACTAAAAATGATATATATGTAAATTAATTTGTACATAATTAATAAGAATTATGAAATGTATAAGCAATAATATATAAACTAAATTATAAAGCATTGTAATTTACTATTGAAAATAAAATGAAAAGATAAATCAGGTACCCGATGCTTTAGCTGTGATCTTCAACCAGTATTCAAACAAACCCGTTTGTATACTATCTCTTGTCCATGATCCAGATTCTGCACATTTCCGAAACTCTTCTAACAATCCAGGCGATAATTCCTTTTCAAAGATAGTAACAAAACTTTCCACGGTATTCTCCGTTGACGTTTCAGCTCCAGTAATAACATTGACAATTTTCTTCTTCTTATTTTTATTTAAGACATTATAATCTACAGCTTCTGGATTAAAAGGCATAAGATCAGTCGCTTCAAATCCGTTTTTAATAGAATTTTTTGGATAGATGTTTAGCAAGTTATTTTTAATTAAATGGTTTTTGATCGATTCAAACCACTCTCTCAAGTTATCTGCAGTGACGTTAGCTCTGTCAAACCTTAAATTTCGAGCTGTTCGAGTAGCCGAAATAAAGGAGTACTAATACCTGAATGTATTACATATTTCTGCACACCATCTAAAATATTAATTTTACCCACAGGATGGCCTCTTTCTGCTCTATAAAGGACCCAATCTACAATAAGCTGTTCCACTTCCTTTGATAAAATAGGCGCTGGTCCACTTTTTTTTACCATGAAATCATCACTCTTGCTTTTTCTGTGGAATGTTGATATTGGAATCTTAAATGTCTTTGAAACTTTTCTGTAAAAATCACATTTTTTTATAACAATTAGAGCTTCTTTACGGACAGTCTCAGAATACAATTTTTTGTTTGTAGTTTTTATAGCAGTTGCCTTGCGTTTTTTTTTAATAATATTTTTAGTCTTCGTATATATATATTTTTTTTTTCATTATTTGTGGCATGCTTTTATTATTTGAAAAAAATTTATTATTTGAAATCAAAGTTACAACACAGGTGTAGGTAAATCGTAGGTTATGTTAACGAAAACATGACAAAAACATATAAATGCATACTAACTTGTCGCAGCAAAAGTAACAGATGCATAAAGATATTGACTAATGTTTATGAACTATACGATTTTATTTAATAAAAGAGGTATTAAATTATTCAAGTGCGGATAACTGAAAAATTTTACCACGTTCCACAATTACGTACAGCTGTGTTAAGGCTGGGCTGAAGACAGATTTCCCCCTAGAAAGCTCCTAGCAAATTTTTCTCTACAAATGACGGCGTCAAAAATGGATGAATTTAGTTAACTGAGGACTCAATCAAAAGCTTATTTTATTCATCACATCGAAAAACAACAATATAATAACATTAATTACTTCATCATAATTAAGAACAAAGATGAAGATATGCACTCATTGTTCACTAGATTGTAAAGGTGTCATGGCGGACACCGCTGTCATCAGCCGTCAACGAGAAAATGATTTATTTCACAATAACCACTGTACCTATACTGTAAATCGTTGTTTGACAATATACGTTGGCCCTTAGTCCTCGAGGGACTAAAGTCACGAAACTGCCCAAAAAATATCTACAAGGTAATGCAAAATTACTTTACAGATCGTACAGTTAGCTAATCATGGGGAACTGGCTTAGTCACAAAAGTGGCCACGCGTGGGATCTGTGCTCGGCCCACTGTGCTGGAACATTATGTTCGATGATCTCTTGAAAACACTTGATCAGTCTGAACATGGAAAACGATATGCAGCGTATGTGGTTGATCTAATTGTCATCATAGATGGCAATTCAAAGGAGGCCCTTGAAGCCAAAAGACAGGCAGTCGTTGACACAATACTCACTTGGTGCAAGAATGCCAAGCTCGAGTTATCAAAAACGAAGACGGAGAGAATCTTTATAAAGAGAGAAATAAAACTTAGAGGCAAGAGGAACTACGGGGACAAAATCAATCCCAACTACAGAGAATATAAACCACATCTCAGAAAAAAAAGACAGGCATGAATGTAAACCGCCTAAGATTACTACAGAGGGTAATAGAATAATGTACCCAGAAGTGGTTAGGTACCTGGGGGTCTGGTTCGGCAGAAACCTTAACATCTCCACGCATATTCATAAACTACGGGCGCAAGCGGAAAAGTTATTCCATAGAATAAGACGCCTTTCACAAATGCGCTGGGACTTACTTATCACACCTGTCTAACCATATATAGGGGGTGTTTCCTGCCGGTGATTGTTTATGCGTCCCCCGCATGGAGCGATTTGTGCAATGCTAAAGATTAGCTGACGCTTGGGGCCGCACAGAGGAGCGTCTTGGGAGTCGTTGCGCATGCTCGCGCATCCACCCCGAGAAACGGCCTCTGCGTGGCGGTGGGCGTCCCGCCTATACGCATAGCGATCGATGATCTCAATGCCCGATATATACTTCGTACCGACGAAGTAGAAACGTACAATGGCACTAGAATCTCCCTAAACGACAACACGTCAGGGGAGTCGTCGACGCCGATAATGAACCTCAAATTGCAAACAATAAAAATATGGCAGGCAGAATGGGATGCCGACCAAAGCGATATGCAGAGAGCCGGGTACTTTCGGTCAATTGAGGTTGGACTCGTAGTGGTATGTTGTAAGGCTTTGGGCTAGATGCGTGTATCCTCGTGCCTTTCCGAAGGCACAAGAATATTACGTCCTAAGTAACGCTGTCACTAGAAGTAGAGTCGTCTTCAGAGTTATGCGCTATAAAGCGAGATACTCAAACAAAATGTCCTTCTCAGGACAGGGAAACAAAGATGTACATACTATCGTTCGGGATATTTAAAAAAATAATTTATAATGAAAAAAAGAATAAATAAAACACAGTTTCGCGAGAAAAATTTCAGGTGATCATTCACAGAATCGTATTTTTTCCATTCTCGACAGGTAGTGCAGCAATGGTTTCTGAAAGGCATGGAATGATTATTGATTTTTACGACCGTATGTATCAAAATTACTCAGGGCCCTAAGACAAGTGACGAAGAGCGTTATATCATCTGTCGCAGGCTTACTCATTCCATCTTTCTGCGCATGTGTTGCACATAAAAAAGTATGAGTAGAAGTAAGAAAGGCTCATGTTCGTAGAAAGAAAGAGACATACGACAATCGCCAGCGAGTTCTGGCACTTCGCTGGCAAGCTCTATCCCCTCCCTTCGAACCCAAACGAGTAGCTTATAATTTACAAATATAAACAATAGAAGGGTTAATGTATTAGCTCGGCAGACAGAGCACTCGATTTTTAATTTGCCGACCCGAGTTCAAACCCAGCCGCAGCCAATTATTTTTTATCCTTTTTTTTTTTGTTAAAACTGCATATAATTGCAATTTTTAAATACCAAAATTAATTTTAAACATCAATTTCAATTTTTTTTCATAATTACTATTCTAATCAATGACGGAAAAATAATCACCGGCAAGCTCTATTTCCACTCTCCGTACCCAAGCCGACAGCTTATAAATAATAAATTTAGAATTTTGAATGAATCTATGCTAGCTCTATGGTCAAAGCACCAGACTTTTATTCTGCTGATGTAGGTTCGATCCCAGCCACGACCAATTTTTTTTTTTTTTTTTGCATTTGTTAAAATTACATATAATAATCATAATTACCTATTCATATTAGTTTAAAATTAATTCCTAAATTTTTTGAAAAACGACATGTACAGTTACTACAAATTCTTTTTATTAAAAATTTAGATTCTACAAAACTTTGGACAACAATTTCAATCCAATATGAATACGAATTACTGTAATTCTGTGTAATTTTAACAACGAAAGAAAAATTGGCCGTGACAGGTATCAAACCCTACCCGGCAAAATAAAAGTCGCGTGCTCTGACCACAGAGTTAACATGTGTTCATTTGTTAACTTCCCACTGTTAACTTCCCACTGGGAAGTTATAGTAATGGGTCCGATTTTGCGAATCGCTAATTTTGACATATCTCCACGTTTTAAGGTCCCGCGAATCCAATACGATCGTTTTCCAGTGGACGTCTGTTCGGAATTATTTTTCGCCTCGATTATCGCGAGAACGAAAAATAATATCGATGTGGAACCAATTGCATTTGACGCGTAATTATGTAACTTAGAATTGATTAGATTTTTAGCAAAATCGGTCCAGCCATTTTTTTACAGAACCGAAAAACTAGCAAAAATGGAAAATAACCTGAATTTCTCAATTTATAAATGGTACCATTTTTTAGACAAAATTTCAAAATCTTTAAAAAAAAAAATGAATATTGAATGTTTAGAATACTTGTATGAAAATATGGTGACAATATTTCATCGAAAAAAAAATTTTGAAAAACAAAATCAGCAATAAACGAATTTCAAACTCGTGTCATGATTGAGAAAACAGCATTAAAGACGATATAATAGTCAATAAGAATTGTTAATAATATGGAATTGTGTCCATAACAATTGAACATTGTTACTAACAAATGATAATTGATCATAGTAATATTTAAATAATAAGTTTTGAATTGTTATAAACAATAAAAATAGGGACTCTTTCTATATATATGAGTACTTTTAATGCATAGTTTTTTCTTTTACTAGAAAAAGGTTACCAACCGTATGACATAAATGACAACATACTCTTTTTGTGTATAACAATGAAATTTGTTGTAAATAATCAAAAAAAAAAGTATCTATGAGGTATATTCGAATTCTTCTAACGCACAATTTTTTCTTTTACTGAAAAAAAGTAACTAACCATATCAAATGAATAAAAACACACTTACTTCGTTTATAACAATCCCATTTGTTATAAAGAACGGAAACAGGTTCTATTCGAATTGTTTTTTCATTTTTTCCACTGGGAAGTTGGTCGTGTGGACCTTTCGGGTCTGACCTAGATCACTGCAGAGCACTGATATTTACTTACATGTTTATGAGTCATAAGCTGCAGGCTTTGGTGCAGAGAGAGGGAATAAAACTCGCCGGCGATGCGCCGAAACTCGCCGCGGATTGTTACAACTGTTTTTCGCTGTTTATTATTTCTGTTTGTAAAAAAAAATTCTACAACTAATGTAGCTATATAAAGATTAATTTTTCTGCACTATTTTGATTTTTTATTATTTTTCGAGCATGCGCAACGACTCCCAAGACGCTCCTCTGTGCGGCCCCAAGCGTCAGCTAATCTTTAGCATTGCACAAATCGCTCCATGCGGGGGACGCATAAACAATCACCGGCAGGAAACACCCCCTATATATGGTTAGACAGGTGTGATAAGTAAGTCCCAGCGCATTTGTGAAAGGCGTCTTATTCTATGGAATAACTTTTCCGCTTGCGCCCGTAGTTTATGAATATGCGTGGAGATGTTAAGGTTTCTGCCGAACCAGACCCCCAGGTACCTAACCACTTCTGGGTACATTATTCTATTACCCTCTGTAGTAATCTTAGGCGGTTTACATTCATGCCTGTCTTTTTTTTTCTGAGATGTGGTTTATATTCTCTGTAGTTGGGATTGATTTTGTCCCCGTAGTTCCTCTTGCCTCTAAGTTTTATTTCTCTCTTTATAAAGATTCTCTCCGTCTTCGTTTTTGATAACTCGAGCTTGGCATTCTTGCACCAAGTGAGTATTGTGTCAACGACTGCCTGTCTTTTGGCTTCAAGGGCCTCCTTTGAATTGCCATCTATGATGACAATTAGATCAACCACGTACGCTGCATATCGTTTTCCATGTTCAGACTGATCAAGTGTTTTCAAGAGATCATCGAACATAATGTTCCAGCACAGTGGGCCGAGCACAGATCCCACGCGTGGCCACTTTTGTGACTAAGCCAGTTCCCCATGATTAGCTAACTGTACGATCTGTAAAGTAATTTTGCATTACCTTGTAGATATTTTTTGGGCAGTTTCGTGACTTTAGTCCCTCGAGGACTAAGGGCCAACGTATATTGTCAAACGCGCTCGAGATATCGAAGAGCAATGCAACCACGTTAAGTTCCGTGGACTCTTGCACCTCTCTTCGTACTGCCATTATCGCATCCACCGTTGATCGCCCTTTCATAAATCCATATTGGTAGTCTGGAATGTTTCCTTGTTTAAGGACGCTAGTTTAAAGACGAATTTTTACAACTCTTCCGAAGATTTTGCTTAGTACTGATAAAAGGCATATAGGGCGTTATGATTTGGGGTCCATTACATCTTTGTCGGGACTTTTAGGAGCATACGAATTGTTCTCGTCGAAAAGACGCCTTGGGACAAGCATTCGTTGAATAGTACCAAAAATCTTTCTGGAAGGTACGCGATTGCGCGTTTAACGACCTTCACTTCCAGCAGGTCTAGTCCTGGAGCTTTTCCATTCTCAAGCGTTCGGACGACTTGGTTGAGTTCTTCTTTGTTGAACGGTTCTGCATCGTCTGTGTTGGATAGGTTGAGCGCGTTTCTTCTTATCCTGCTCTATTTATCTTTGTTCTTTTCCGGGTGGTCATTAACCACATGTACTGCCAGCAATTGCTTGGCTGTTTCCTTAAAATCCAGGGTTTCACTATCCGCTTTAGCGCGAAGTGCATTCATAGCTTTTTTGGCTTGAATCTTGTCGGCCGCAATCTTGTATACCCCACCCTTTTTTCTTCGTTTCCATGAGTTGTGTCGAAATCTTTCCAGATCTTTGTTTTCGCTCTTTTTATTTCTTGGGAGTACTTTCTGACCTGCTGGCGGTATCGAAGTCTCGCTGTCGTAATTCGGTGGGTATCTGCACCAAGCTTTTTGGTACGTTGGAATCGATGGCGCAGTCTATATATACTGTCTAAGGGCGGTAGTCCCTGTGATATATGTTGTATCGAGATACGTATTGGTTCTGATAAACATAAAGTAACTAGCCCGGTTAGTTTATATGCATTCCGGTGTGGAAATAACACATTTATGATAATATAGTAGACATAGTGAAAGTAGAAAAACAGAAAATTTATAGGTACCTATTGCTTTCTAAAAAAAGTTACAAAAAAAAGAAAAATAGAGCAAGCCCAGCGCATTTCCTTGCCCAAATCACGGGAGCTACAGTAGAGGGGCCGGTCAGGGCTTCGAGGAACACCATTGTAAACTAGAAAACCAAAGGGTGAGTCCTTGTTCACGATCAATCAGATATGAAAGATGGAATAACCTTCGCAGTATCGTCTTACAATATTTTCGGGAGAAGGGGGGACTCCCGGAAAGCGGTCTGCGTGCGATTCTCTAACCACGATCTGACAAAAAGGCAGTTTAGAATCCTCCGGAGGGAGGGGCACGCTAGATCGTCCGTGCCTCAAGAGAATCTTACTACCCTGCTTCAGCTTTCAATCTCCGCATGTTTTGATATTTGTTCTTATCTTACTTGATTGGTCCAGTATTATAGCAGGGACCAGCAGACCTCCTTAGGTGACAGCCTGCGATCGTGAACATGGTTCGGATCTATTTGTTTACTTATCTATTTATTTATTTGTTCATGTATTGATATTTAGGAATTGTGCCAAAAGTTTACATTCATTATGTTTACTGATTTATTTAATTAATTATTCATTTATTTGCCTTTTTATTTCTACCGTATCTGCCATGATACTTGGTATCATTTATAAAAAAATATATTTGCATTTGCATTACCATTCTTTCATATTACATTCTCTCTTAAGACACATTTTCTCCCATACACACACACACCTGTAAAGGACTCCACATCAAGGCAGAGCCTTGATTGTGGACATATAAGGAGGTAGTAGTGATGGTGGCTCTTAGCATCTGTCCCATTATAATAAGGGCAGAGTTACCAGGTATACCCACGAGGAGGGGTCCACCTTCATACCCAATAGTATGTACATCGGAAAACAACGATTTACAGTATAGGTACAATGGTTATTGTGAAATAAATCATTTTCTCGTTGACAGCTGATGACAGCGGTATCCACCATGACACCTCTAAAATCTAGCGAACAATGAGTGCATATCTTCATCTTCATTTTTAATTATGATGACGTAATTAATGTTATTATATTGTTGTTTTCCAATGTGATGAATAAAATAAGCTTTTGATTGAGTCCTAAATTAACTAAATTCATCCATTTTTGACGCCGTCATTTGTAGAAAAAAATTTGCTAGGAACTTTCTAGGGGGAAATCTGTCTACAGCCCAGCCTCAACAGAAGTAAGTGACGTTGAAACGCGGTTGTGGACTGTTTTATTAACGGGGTCCGTTCAAAAAATTTGGTACCATTTGAGAAACAGCTTTATTAAAAATATATTCCGGTAATTAAAAACAAAAAACTTTTGGGCAATGTGATGTTTAGCTTTCAATCTTGTATATAGAAATGAATTATAATTTTTTAAATACAATAGATACTTCTAATAAAAATAAGAATGCCTCTATTACAAACATGAAATTCTGTCTTTGCGGGAGTATATTTTTTGCTACTGTAAAAATGTATATAAATCCATCTAATGTATTATTTGGGGGCCGAAGGCCGAAGGCCGCACGGTTAAAGAAAAAAAGATAACTTTGCAAGTTCAGCATATGCAATTACAGTGTACTTTTGTCTCTATTTTCACCTTTTTTTTTCAAAAAAAAAAATTCATTACAACGTGGCAACGTCGTGTCCTCAAATAATACCTCGTAAATAGACCAGTGGCTCAAATAATACGTTGGATACATGATTTTTTCTGGGGACTGTCCCCAAACTATACAAATGTCCTCAAATAATACCTTGTATTTAAGAAATATCCCCAAATGACGCTCTGATTAGATTTATTGATGTACTCGAAATATTCAATGAATGTATATAAAAAATTCAATTAATTTGTACTTTTTTATATTGTTAATGTCCATAATTTTAACGTAATTTATATTTTAATTAAAAATTTACATGAAAATATGAAAGACATTGAATTTAGTAACTAGTATTCCATAACTCGGATAGTGTTCCAGAACTGGGTACTTTACCTTAACACAGCGAGAAATTTGAATTATCGAGTAAATTCTTAACCTATCCTATCTATTAAAACTCATGACTTACTGTCAGACAAAGAAATACAATTACAAAAACCGTTTACGTAAGTATAATTAAATATTTATAATATTTTTATATCAAATCATAGAGATTTCAATTCAATAATGATAATAACAAAAAAATTTTAAATTACCGTAATAAATACCAAAAAACAACAATGAAAGAGTACATAATTCAATCGACCAATCAGAAAAGCGTAGCTATTTCATTCTTGCACTGATTAGTCAGTTTTTTTTTCGAATTTTCGAAATGAATAAAAATAAAAATTAAAGATCTAGTAAAATATAACAGTAGTACATACAGTAAAATATTCGACCTTGATCAATTTATAAATACCTCCAGTAATATTTACGGTGGCAAACCGTAATTGCAGAAGGTTATTTTCTACTACTCATTCAAAAGTAAATTTTACGGTTTACATATCAAAATTTACTTTTAAAAAAGTATAATTTTATTTCAGCAATGTATATCTTACTATTTATCTACCTCATTTTTTCACGTATGGAATTGTATTTTAATTGAAAAAGAAGCTCAGTATATTTTTCGCTTAGAATAATTAAATAAGTGTTTTGAAAATAAATACAAATTATTGAAACTTACATAATGTTGATTTATATTTCTTGAAAAATATTGCAAGCATCAGTTACATATTACCGTTTTGTTAATTATATAATAGTTACCATTACATTGTTTAATCATTGACGGAAAGCCTTGAACATCTTGTAGTTCAAAAAAATGTGATTTTAATTTAGTCGGATTAACACAATAAGCTTGAAAATGTGCATCAAAATATAAACATTCGATATCATATGCAATAAAGAAGAATCTTTCGTCAAATAACAATACATATTTGATTTTCGAAAAAAAAGGTCCATTGTCTCTGAAGATGGCAATAATCTTATTAGGATAAATTTCAACTCCCATGTATTGAATCCATTTTACTAACTGTATTTTATCATGAATTCAATTTTTTGGTAAACATTCCTTGATATCATTGAAATCTGAAGCATTGGGCCTATTTTTGGTCGAAAGTCTGTAACAGACTTTGAAGAAAACTTATTTGCTAACATTAATTGTTGCTTTAATGATAAAATATAAGGTAAGTTTTTACGTGATACTGTAGCACGTGCTGCTATTTTTGACTCTCTATGCTTACTTTCATGTCTCATTGACCAAAAATTAACTATAGAACCGGCTAGTTGCATGATCCTTGGATAATGAAGCAAATGATGCTGTTTAGGTGTAGAAGGCTTTTCAAATATTTCTTTACTAGTTTGTAAATACTCAGAAATAAGAACTTTAAGAAGATCTGGACAACCTACATGATGAACTTTTGCCAAAATTATATGAACTATTTTATTTAGTGTTGTGTATACAGACCAGGCATCATTAGTCTCAGGAATCATATCTCCTTTTAAAAGTCCGAAATGTCTGAGAAAACAAAGAGTTTCAGATGCAGAAAGTTACAATTTCAAACTTTTAATGTACATAGGGGATAATTCAGGTGTCTTATTTTTTTTTTCATTTCGACTAAACATGAAACTTTCAATTCTATCATTGAGAGTATTCTCTCCAATTAGTTTGGCCTGTGAATAATATCGTATAAAATATAATTTAGCTCAAGTTTGCACACGCCCTCAAAAAGGTCATGCATTGTATCGACAAAAAAATTTCTAGCTACATGAAAATTATCCACATCATTCCAAATACATTTCTCCGTACATTATTTTGGAGTTATTTTTCTCGACAACTTTATTTGCTAATTCATTATAGTCTATTATTTACTATTACAGTTCTCAGTAAATTTGGTTCCTCAGTGACAATAGTTTCTGTAGCTTTTTTATCTGCAATACAGCACCTACACCAATATGATGAATTAAAACATTTAATGTATCCTAACAAAGAATTTAATCCTAAGTTATCACCAATTATCAATCCTAATACGAAATAAATATGTTTTATTCCACTAGTAGTTTTAATAGTTATTCCTTCTCGAGCTAAAAAATTTAATTCATCAATTACTTTTTAAAAAGTTCTCTGGTTTTTAAAAAATTTACGATGTAGAGTTTAAAAAAATTGAAATAAAAAAATATTGTCTAATTTATTAGAAAATTCAGGAGGTAAACATGGAAGTTGAATGTAAAGAGCACGTATTTTTCCACTATCACTTGCATGACCTCCCAGACAATCATTAGTTTTAAAATCGTCAAAATATAAAAATAAAGGAAAAACTATTTTATTGTAATATTTTTCTTCCACGGCTTCCCATAAATTTCCCTGAGTAAAGTTACATATACGAGTCGTATCAGATTTAATGTAGTTAATGTATAACATAATTCTTTTAAAAATATTTCGTAATTCTAAAAAATTTTTCAAAACGTGGCGTATCGGAATAAATTGTGCATAACTTCTTCAGAAATAATTTGAGGTATACCTCGTACCGTTTTACTTCTAGGTACAGTACCAAGCAGGATATATTCCGGATAAATTCAATGTCGATGTTTTCCAAATTTTTTAAAACGCAAAAATTCTGTATCAGTATCATCAAATGAACTTTTTACATCATTAAAAATATTTGTTACATTGTCAATAACTTCAGAAGAAACATTATGACCCTTTAGTGCATTACAGATTGATTCTCATGTCACATTCATAATTTTATCGAAAAACCAACTTACTTCTGTTGTATTTGATTGAACTTTTTTCCTCGTTAAATTATTATCAGCATGCCAAATTGAACTCAATTGTAAAGCATATTCTTGAGAAGTAATTTTAATGTTTTCAGAAAATAAAGTATTGAATTCATTTTGAGGCAATTGATAAATATAATTAATATATTTTTTATATCCCAAATCATATTTAGGATCAACATTAACTATTTCACATTCTGATTGACTAATAAGAGCTTTACTTTCATAAGAAGTTCCATCATCGATAATATCTGGAATATCAAAATTTAAATTTTTTGAACTTCTTTGATTATGATTTAAATTTTCTGAGTTAGGTTTATCTTTATGAAAATTTCTTAAATGCTTACGAAAACTTTTTATCGAATCATATTTTTGAGTACAACATCCTACGCATTGAAAGGATTTGTTTGAAATTTGTGCCTAATAACTTGTGTGCCACTTTGTGTGATGAGATTGATTACTACCGGATGTACGCTCAATACCAAGATCTAGCGTTAGAGAGTAGAGACTAGAGACCCGCACCTAATCTCTAGTACCTAACCTCTTAGTACCTAATCTAAAAGTGGATTTCTGAATTAATTATTGATGATTAAATTTAGGCCGTAAGAGGGACGGCGGAGGTTGTACAGAAAATTGAAAAATTTTTAGTATGTTGTCTGTATGTACGTGGTCTGTAAACGCAATACTAATATTGAAAATTTCTGAGCATTTACATTGAAATGACATCTTGAATAATTTTTTTTTTATAATAATATAAAAACATAAAAGGCAGAAAAATAAACATTCAATATAATATTAAAAATTATAAAAAAATACTTATTCGAATTTCACGTTCATTTCTCCAAGAAGTGTGGAGACAGCTATTGGTATTGTATCAGATAGATTCAATCGGAAAACTGAATGTTGAATAAATAGCCAAGGTGATAATGCTTCTGAAGGATACTCTGCATTTAATACAAAATATATCTTGAAAGTAATTTCTACTGTACGTGCTAGTGTCTCGACATCATATTGAATATTATCTACTACGACATGTGAAAAGATTGTATCGTCAGGTGAACCCACAAGTGTGCCTTGGTTGTAACTGAAGGTCATATGATGCCAAAGTGTTGCGAAGCTTCTCTTAGCTCGTTTCGAATATAGAAACAATAATATAATCAATTAAAAGATAAAAAGAGTAAATATATATGAAACTAAAATATAGATTAATAGATTAGACAGCTACAAAGAATAGTAGCATTACATTTTATATTCCATAAATTTTTTAACAAAAAAAAATTAATTTTAATACTTTTAAGAAACATGCATCTAAATGAATTTAAAAAAAAGTTACATTTGTCTGTACTATTCAAGGTAAAAGTAAATGATCATATTATTCAAAGAGTTCAATCGTCAGAAAATTGATAATCAACTTACCTGAACATGAAAAATAAATCCTCCACGTGCTTCAGCATTCGAAGGGTTCCACTTTTTGCTCCCAGCTGATGAGACTTTAAGAGATTCCTTATTTCCTTTATTTCGTCTTAGTCGTGTAACACCTCTTCTGCCACAATTTTTAGTGATAGAAGTAGGTTTTGGGAATACACTTGATAGTAGATACAACACAGTTGAATCTAACTGAGATATTGAATATATTTTCAATATATTCAATAGATAATAGTAATAAAAATAAAATTAACCTATTTGTTTCTCAAAAATGAGTTTATAAATATCAAATGCTTGAGAATTTCGTGATCGAAACGAAAGACCTACTTGACTACTAGTTTCCGATGTATTGAGTTCATTGGTAACCGGTACTGCGACGTTTTCAGGTAGCAATGGAATTAAATGAAAAGTTTTTTCAGCCATATTCTTCTCGGCACTGGAAAATCGTGTTCAAGTCATGGAAATTGAAATAATTAAAAAGATATTAATAGTAACGAGTAGAAAAGAAATGTTAATATTTTGTATAAAAGTATGTAAAATAGATAACAAAGAGTCGAGTGAAAAGACCACGGAGTAAGAGACAACGAAGAACACAAGTATAGGAGTTGTTTATATCCACTAATTCAGAAAATAAGTAAAGTAAAATAAACTTAAAATACTTACCTTCCGAATTGATCGTTGAAACATATAGTAAAACACCTTTACACTCTAATTCAAGCCGGCAACTGTTCTCGACGAATCTGCTTGGCGACTGACTAATAACGTGGTCGTTTATACATACATTCATACATTTTACAGTGGCATTAGTAATTTATAATGGGTATCCACTATTAATTGAATAGTGTGATCAACGAAATATCGCACAGCTCACCAGTATTTTTTCCTTTGACATATGTTTGATGTTCAATTGATATTTTTTACAGTTTGTCTCCGTAATTTTTCAAGTTTACATCGTATATATTACTTTTTTCTATTTATTTTTTCATGGGAATTCAGTAAATTTATTGAATTACTGGGCGAAACCGTCATTATTGATGGGAAAACATTACTTTATAATGTTTAAGTATTATTTTTTACAGATCATTTTCTTCAGTGTAGGTGTGAAATGTACTATTTGTGATAAAAGATAGAAGAAAAAGAAAAATTTCAAATAGTGTCCCAAAGCTTATTTGTAAATAGCTCCATGAGTGCAGCATTTTTTTGAACAATTCCAAAATAATAAATATCAGTGCTCTGCAGTGGTCTGGGTGCGACCCGAAAGGTCCACACGACCAACTTCCCAGTGGAAAAAATGAAAAAACAATTCGAATAGAACCCGTTTCCATTCTTTATAACAAATGGGATTGTTATAAACGAAGTAAGTGTGTTTTTATTCATTTGATATGGTTAGTTACTTTTTTTCAGTAAAAGAAAAAATTGTGCGTTAGAAGTACACATATATATAGAATGGATCCCTATTTTTATTGTTTATAACAATTTAAAACTTATTATTTAAATATTACTATGATCAATTATCATTTGTTAGTAACAATGTTCAATTGTTATGGACACAATTCCATATTATTAACAATTCTTATTGACTATTATATCGTCTTTAATGCTGTTTTCTCAATCATGACACGAGTTTGAAATTCTTTCATTGCTGATTTTGTTTTTTAAAATTGTTTTTTTTGATGAAATATTGTCACCATATTTTCATACAAGTATTCTAATTATTTAATATTCATATTTTTTTAATGATTTCATAATTTTGTCTAAAAAATGGTACAATTTATAAATTGAGAAATTCAGGTTATTTTCCATTTTTGCTTGTTTTTTGGTTCTGAAAAAAAAAATGGCTGGACCGATTTTTCTGAAAACTTTTTCAGTTCTAAGTTACGTAATTACGCGTTGAATGCAATTGGTCCCACATCGATATCATTTTTTGTTCTCGAGATAATCGAGGCGAAAAATAATTCCGAACGTACGTACACACATATGCACATACGCACATACACACACACAGACGTCCACTGGAAAACGGTCGTATTGGATTCGCGGGACCTTAAAACGTGGAGATATGTCAAAATTAGCGATTCGCAAAATCGGACCCATTACTATAACTTCCCACTGGGAAGTTAAAAAGCAGTTAAAACAATCGACGGAGAGTTCCGGCAATTTGCCGACAAGCTCGATCTCCACCCTCCGTACAGGCTTGAGTACGGTGAGTGGGGATTGAGCTTGTCAGCGAAGTGCTGGAACTCTATACAGATTGTTTCAATTGGTTTTCATATTTTCTGTTTCTGTAATCTGAAATTAGTTGAAAAAAATGTTTAAAATTTTTTCACTTATCCACAATAGATTGGAAGAGTAATTGATGAAAAAAAAAATCAATATCCAAAATTAATGTTGGCATAATAAATTTCTAATTACATGCTATTTTATAAAAAAAAAAAATTTGCCGTAACTGAAATCGAACCCGGCTCGGTAAAATAAAAGCCTGACGCTCTGACCACAGAGCCAGCATATTCACTCTTTAATAATGAGTGTTGATTAATCTCAAACTACAGGCTTGAGTGCGGAGGGTGGGGATCGAGCATAAGAATCTGCATAAGAAAATATAGAATAGCATTTAAAACCAAATTTAGCGTGTTAGAATTGCAATTATATGGAATTTTTTTTTATAAAAATAATAGAAAATGTATTTAAAGATAATCTAGAAACTGATCTTTGACGAATAAATGCTAACGTCATCTAACATGTTGCTGCGAAGTATTCAATCCAATTTACACATGATATTGTCAATCACTATTCGAATCATCGGTGTAGAAATTGATTATAATGCTATCTTTGGGTGATTAATACAGATGAAAATTGATGAATAATTCTTAAGAATAGACATTTCTTTCATCTCGTTACCACTTTTGTTTTTCAAACAGAATATTTTATTATTTAGCCATGATAAAATTTTAAAGATTAAAAACAAGAATTTGTATTTTTTTTGTGCCCGTCGAATGACACTCTTCGTTTTCTAAACTTCGCAATAATTAAGCCGTAATTCCATGTTATATGCTGCAGTTACCTACCATTCAATATTTTGTGGATGATAAGTAGAAAACTTTTTTTTTTCAATTTCATTTCGCAATAAATCTCACTGTCATTCGATGCATTATACCAATTAGAATACTCACCTACAATTTTATTGATTTTGAAATAGTTAAAATACATAAATTTTCTGTTTGAAAAAAATCAAACTCGATCGGTACTTCAATAGTCTCTTAAAGAATATGCCAAAGCTATAGCTGACCTTGTATCTTCTTCTTCCACCAAAATTTATCTCCAGAATATCGAACAACAGAGTGTGTGCCTACTTATCGATATCAGAAATTGCTAAACAGCTTAGTACCACGTTATAATCACCAACAACATTTTAAATATTCGACCTCTAATTGCATCTCATAAAAGAATCATCATCTCCAATGTGCCTCCAATTGTTTCTCACAGTTATCTTGGAAATCTTTTTTGAAAAACAATGTTTAGCTGGCATTATTAATCTCATTCATTAGAGCTGGTATTAATGATGAAAGTTTCTCACACACACACACACACTCAGTTTTCGTAGGCAAGTGTATGTTTACTCAGACGCTGTCTTCAAGATTCCTGAGTGTGTGTTGATTAATTACGATGATACTAATTACTGGATTTACCTTACGCCAGACATAGGAACTTGTTATTAGGAAGGTCATATGGTCAAGTCATGAACTCGTACGGTCACTCATTTTCGTTCAAGTTATTTACGCTTGACTCTGAAAGACTTGATACATAACTTGCGCTATTACTGGTCGCTCTATCAGGTTCAAGACTGTTTTATAATCTTAGAGAACCTATAGTTCATGTTACGAGCAGTTAATACTCGATATAATTCCCTTAAGTTCGCAGCCAGCGTGAACTTATTTTCAGTAAGGCAAGGCATTTCTGATGTTTTTTTCCCTGCGTTACTTCAATGTAATTTTTAAATTCTTCAAAACGGAATTCATATTAAACTCTTCGAGTGACTTTTTGGAATGCTCGTAGTGTTCTAAATTGCACATCAGATATAGAATCAACTCTCTTAAAAAAATCAGACATTTTTATGTGTTGCGACATGGCTTCAACCGGAGGACAATATCAGCTTTTCAGGATTCATCACCTTTCGTCGAGACAGGCGTCATGCCCGTGGAAGCAGTATAGCAATGTTTATTCGCAAGTCCTGGCCTTCAAAGAAATAAGTGGAATAACTTCTCTTTGTTCATCTGTGGAGATTTGTAGGCTTCAAATACCAAACACTACAGGCCGCCGACTAAAGCGGATAAAACTGGTACTACGGGCGACCGAAATCCAAGCCCGCACCTGGGGCTGCAAAGTCGAAAAACTATATGTAGAAACCGGTGCTTATGTCATAAGGCCTTGGGCTAGATGCGTGTATCCTCATGCCCTTCTAAAGGCGCGAGAATATCACGTCCCAATAACGCCGTCACTAGAAGTAAAGCCATTCCCAGAGTTATGCCCTTTAAAGCGAGGTACTCAAACAAAATGTCCTTTTCAGGACAGGGAACCAAAGATAACAAACACCGTTCCAACTATTGATATTATTGTATGCTACAGAACTCCAGGTTTCACACTCTCGCAAGATCATTGGAATCAAATAGTCAATCTTGTTAATAAAAATAATCACAGTATCTTAATAGGTGACTTCAACTCACACAGTCAAAGTTGGAATTATAGAGACACAGATGAAAGTGGAGAAAGGCTGGCTCACAGTATCGATAACAGTGATTTATTTCTGCTTAACAAAAACTCGATCACTCGTGTTGGTCCAAACCATAACACTGGCTCAAATATTGATCTAACCTTTCTTCATGTAACTTAGTTAATAAAATATATATTATAGTGGAAGATGAAACCTGGGGATCTGACCACTTTCCGTTGTTAATAAGTGTCGACGTAGAAACAACGTATTATAAAAAAGGATCATTTAATTTTAAGTCTATTAATACGAATTGGAGTAAGTTTAGAAAGCTTGACGACTGCTATCCTCAATTCCTAACTTCTGAATTTGATAGCTTCTCTAGTGTCGATAAATACAATTTTTTTTAATATAGTTATAGACGCTTTAAGGGCAGCAACTCCGCAAAAAAAAAATTCAGAGCTTGTAAAATAAATAACCCGGTCTCTTGGTGGGGCTTGGATTATAGCAAGGGTAAAAGATTGAGAAGGGCAACTTTTAGAAAGTGGGAGCATATCCTGGAGTCAAGAGATTTTTATGTTCATAAGAGAGTTTGTGCTGTGGCCATCAGGACCTTCAGAAGTAAAAAAAGACTCTGTTTCAGAAGGTTTGTAGGAAGCATATCCTACCAAAGCAATGTCGATTACATTTGGAATAAGTGTAGAATTTTTTTTAAATAAATGGATTAAAATAGAACCTTCACATGTCAAAGAAAAACAAACAAAATTCTAATAAAGTTAGGATTGCCTTGAATAAAATAAGTCCAGCCTGGGCAGGTACCAATCCCGACTGGATACATGAGTGTTTACCTAATTCCTACTTCGATTGTCACTTCGACTTTGCAGAATTTAATTTTGCCTTGGAATGCAAAAATGTAAATTCCTCTCCAGGCCTAGACAGCACCATGTTTCCCTATCCTGAAAAGGACATTTTGTTTGAGTACCTCGCTTTATAGGGCATAACTCTGGGAATGGCTCTACTTCTAGTGACAGCGTTACTTGGGACGTAATATTCTTGTGCCTTCGGAAAGACACGAGGATACACGCATCTAGCCCAAAGCCTTACGACATACCACTACGAGTCCAACCTCAATTGACCGAAAACACCCGGCTCCCTGCATATCGCTTATCCGCTTTGGTCGGCGGCCCCAGTTGTTTATGGTGTGAGGGGAGCACCGTTATATTGTCAACAGCTAAAAGAAGAAAATGGTTAGTTTTGATGTTTCTCGAAATATATTAAAGTTTAAAGTTTGTTATTATTATTATTGCTATTTTCGTGTAAGTGTTTAAGTGTTTGTTAAAGATTATTAAGTGAGAATCCTTATCCGTCTGATACACAGGTTTCAAGTGTTCTGCGAAGATTGCAGGCCTGCAACCTGTGCCTAGGTGCTCCGACAACACTCAGGTGTGGATCAATAAAGTTCACGAGCTATGTTTTCTCACGGCGCTGGTAATGGTAATGACCTGTTACTTCTGCGGGGTGGAGGGTTCTGTGTACTCTGTGTACTGGGCATTGCCGCTCCAGTTCGCGCTACCTTCCTTTTCTCTCTTACCGCTTTGCGGATTCCTCTAACTTCCTCGAACAATTTTTGTTCCCCGCATGTCTTAACAAATTGTTCGAGGGCTCTGCATGTGTCCTTCGTTTAGACAAATTTTGGCGCTATTTTAGGCCATGTCGATCTGAGGTCAACATTCGTTTCCGAATGTATGACCGCCATGAGACTCGTGCGTCTGTCTCTGTATGCGGGACAGTGCAGCAGGAAGTGCTCCACTGTGTCCTCATCTCCCCTATTGCAATTAGGGCAGGTTGGGTCTGCTTCGGTGGCGTATTGTGCACGGTGTGCTCGGAATATACCGTGTCTTGTGAATATTAGCGTCATCATGTTGTTCAGGCGTATCCACTGATTATCGAGCCTGTCTGCTATGTTCGGGAAGAAGTGATATGTCTTGCGGCCCGTCTCAGATGCATCCCATTCTGCCTGCCATATTCTGATCGTTTGCAATCTGAGGTTCATTATCGGCGTCGTTGTCTCCTCTGACGTATTGTCGTTTAGGGAGATTCTAGTGCCGTTGTACGTTACTACGTCGTCGGTACGAAGTATATATCGGGCATTGAGATCATCGATCGCTATGCGTATAGGCGGGACGCCCACCGCCACGCAGAGGCCGTCACTCGGGGTGGATGCGCGAGCATGCGCAACAACTCCCAAGACGCTCCTCTGTGCAGCCGCAAGCGTCAACCAGTCTTTAGCATTGCACAAATCGCTCCATGCCGGGGACGTGTAAGCATCCCCGTACATTGTACATTGTACCGTACATTGTCAAACGCGCTCGAGATATCGAAGAGCAATGCAACCACGTTAAGTTCCGTAGACTCTTGCACCTCTCTTCGCACCGCCAGTATCGCATTCACAGTTGATCGCCCTTCCATGAATCCGTATCGGTGATCTGAGATGTTTCTCTGTTTGAGGATGCTAGCTGAAAGACGAATTTTTATAAGTCTTCATAAGATTTTGCCTAGTACTGATAAAAGGCATATAGGCCGGTATGATTTGGGGTCCATTACATCTTTGTCGGGACTCTTTAGGAGCATACGAATTGTTCCCTCCTTTCAAGCCCGAGGAGAGACGCCTTGAGACAAGCATTCATTGAATAATGTTAGAAATTTTTCTGGGTGGTACGCGATTGCACGTTTAACAACCTCCACTTCCAGCAGGTCTAGTCCTGGAGCTTTTCCATTCTTAAGCGTTCGGACGACTTGGTTGAGTTCTTCTTTGTTGAACGATTCTGCATCGTCTGTGTTGGGTAGGTTGAGAGCGTTTATCTTTAACCTGCTCTGTTCATCTGTGTCCTTTTCCGGGTGGTCGTCGACTACATGTACTGCTAGCAATCGCTCGGCTGTTTCCTTGAAGTCCAAGGTCTCGCCACCTTATTTAGTGCGGAGCGCATCCATGACCTATTCGGCTTGAATCTTATCGGCCGCAATTTTGTATACCACACCCTATTTTTCCTCGTTTCCGGGGGTTGGGACGAAATTTTTCCAGCTCTTTGTTTTCGCCTTTTTAATTACTTGAGAGTACCTTCTTACCTGCTGGTGGTATCGAAGTCTCACTGTCGTGATTCGGTGGGTATCTGCACCAAGCTCTTTGGTGCGCTGGTATCTATGGCGCAACTTCTATACACTGTGCTTTAATCGGGACGAGTGGTTGTTCTACCAGGGATTCGCTTTCCTTGGCGCTTTACGTCGTGGCATGGACTTTTCACAAATGTCCGTTATCTGCGAGAGTGTCAGCGAATCTGTCAATGTTCATTGGAGAGTCCAGCAATGGTCCAGCGGAAAGTGTGCTTTCCAGCTCCCGTATCAACTTACCGAAGGCTTCATAATCGGCTGCTTTGACATTAAACCGTCGTGTTGCCTTTGTGTAAGTTTCGCCCTTCACTCCACTATGACCAAGCTGGATTCCGGTGGCTATATGATCTGACCCCTGAACCCACTCTCTTTCGACTGACCATTTGCTAAGGGACTGTGACAGTCCCTGAGTAGCTACGGTCACGTCTTTGCACGATTCTTCTCTTGAGGAGATGTATGTCAGACCTTCTTCGATTCTGTTGAGAACTTCCAGATCGAATTTGGTAAAGAAATTTGCAAGCTTTTTCCCTCTGGTATCAAAGTCCAATGACCACAGAGGATATCGGGCGTTCGCGTCCATACAAATAAGAACTTGCTTGCCTTTAAGAATCGTCAAGCCCTTTCGAAAATGTTCGGCGTAAGCTTCGATGTGATCATTGTATCAGAAGTAATGTGAAATAGCGTAAAACGAATAAACAAGCCCTTCAATGAGAGCACACGTACAGTGTGCAGTACTAAGTTCATCCATATAGAGTATGTTGAGAATTAATTAATTCTCAGTTTGAATTTGCCAGCTGACAGGAACTTCGGCGGCCATCTTGGGACTGGGTCGATAACCAATCGACCAAATGATCAATAATTCTTAATTTAGTCAATCATTCGACTAATTTTCAGTGTCCCTTTTGACTAATGAAGTTCCTGTCGCCATTCTTTCACTGTTCTCGTTCACGTGTACACGCCATTCTTATTCATTCTTAACAAATTTTACAAGTTTGAGTCAATCATCAGTACTAGTGCTATTGTAAATTATCAGAGCCATTCAAGCTTGATTCTAAAACTAGAATCAAGTAATATTTCAAGACATTTTGTTGTAATTCACGACATTTCATCAAGATTCACTTTGCATTGCATTGATAGGCTAACGCCACGTGCACAATCACATTCATGCTCAACTTGAGAAGCGTGCTGAGCTTTTTCCCTCTGGTGTCGAAGTCTGGGGACCACAGAGGATATCGGGCGTTCGCATCCATACAGATAAGAACTTGCTTGCCTCTAAGGGTCGTTAGGACCTTTCTTAAGTGTCCGATACGAATTTCGATTGGGTCCTTATGCTGAAAATAGTGTGAGATAGCATAGAACGAGTATCCAAGCCCTTCAATGAGGGCACACGTACAGTGTGCAGTGCTCAGTTCGTCTATAAAGAGCATCTTGAGGAGAGGGTTAACTACGACAATAGCCGATTTGGGTTTTTCCCGTTTAAGGGTTTTTGCAGCGACAATGGCTTGGCCAAATCCTCTAACTGCGTAGCCTTGTGAACCGGCATTCATGAAGTAGGGCTCCTGTAAAAACAGTACATCCAGTTGCTCTTCTTTCACAAGTGCAAACGCTTTTTTCGTAGATTTAATGTTCAAGTGTAGATTGAGCTGTAGAAGACGGAGCTCGCCCGTTCTTCTGGTGACGGCATTCTTTGGAGTGCCTCTGGGTGGTGTCTGACCACTTGGGGTCGGGACGGAGCTGACACCGTCTTGGTGGTCTCGGGGTTTGCATGCCATGATGTTATGTTCATTACTATTGTTGTCATTATTACTACTACAATAATAATGACCGTGAACATTGGCAGCATCGCAACTGTTATTGTTATTATTATTATTATTATTATTATTATTATTATTATCTTGCGATTCGTCAGAGGTGTCTGGCCAGGGATCCCAGGGCTCCGACCCACCTGGGGCCTGACCAGACGGAATTATCCTGCAGGCACCTGACTCCCTCAGGTTTGAGGGTGAGCCGGGGCTGCAGCCGTTCAGTCATTTGTTACAGTCGTCTCAGGATTCGGAGAGAACCGAGGATGACCGCTTTCTGCATACGAGCCGCGAGAATCTCAGCCTGACTACGGCAGACTGGTATTGTTCGAAGCTCTGTCAGAAAGCGGTCCCTCATCCCTCCGAGGGCGCCAATCACCAGGACTATCACGTGCGCTGTGTATTCGTGATAGACATTTCTCATGACCTCCATAAGCTCTCTGTAGCGTTCCTGTTTACTCTCTTCTTTTGCACGTATATTTGTCTCAGCCGGGGCTGAGAACTCAATGTAATATACGTGCTTGGTGGTATGGTCGAAAAGAGTAATATCCTGCTTATTGTGTTCAATACGTTGGGGCGTAGAGAGCGGGTAATTCCAAAGAATTCTTGCTCTCCCGTTCTCAACGACTGACTCAATTTCACCGGGCACATAGGGCAGCACTGGTGTCTCGTCTATTCCATAAGAGTGCCGAAGGTGGTAATACAGCACTCTTAGGGCGGCGTTATGCCGGTGAATGTAGGCTGAGCGCGCTAATATCGGACAAGCCGATAAAACATGAAATAGCGTCTCATCTACATCACCGTGACAAACTCGGCATCTTGTGTCCTCGAGTTGCTCGTGCATAACATCACGCCGATAGGCGAGGGTGGAAAATACACCATCTTGGCAGGCCATAATGAATCCTTCGGTCTCAGAGAACAAGCCAGCTGACTTAAGGTATTGGAAAGTCAGCTGGTGTGACAAGTCCTGTGTTTCGAGATGACGATAAAGCCACCTCAGGCTATGCCAGGCGCCTGCATACTCTGTGGTGCGAAAGGCACCCAGAGTTACAACAGCTAACGCAGGCGGCGCTCGCATCGCAGGTGCGGTATACTCAGTCTCCGCAGTGAGTACAAGTGGCGACTTAAGAGAATATGGAGCTCTGAATTATCAGGCCCTAACAAAGTCAAAGCCACGAATATGCTCGCTGTCCCAGTCTTGCTATACTCATTCGGAGTTCTAAAATGGCTCCGAAAAGAGCTTAAAGATCTGGACATTATCACGAGGAAAGTGATGACATTATATCGAAGTCATCACCCGCGATCTTCTGTCCAACGCCTATACTTTCCCCGTGATCTGGGAGGGCGTGGACTACTAAGTTTGGAGTGTCTACATGACAGGTTAGTGATAGGCCTGGCTTATGACATCTATGAGAGCTCTGATCCTCTTCTCAAGTTCGTGAACAGCTTTGAACTATTGGGAAGGGATGCGTTCCTATATAGAGCAGCATATCAGGCAGCGCAGAACCTCGGCTCAGTTTTCGACCCTAGCAGTCCAGACGGTCTAAGGCTTTTGCAATTGACCAGAGGGCAGCGAAAGGTCGATATAAAAACAACCGAGCAGTTAAAACTGCTCGACGAACACGTGGCAAAGTCCTTACATGGTGTGTTTTATCGTCATCTCGAAACACAGGACTTGTCACACCAGCTGACTTTCCAATACCTTAAGTCAGCTGGCTTGTTCTCTGAGACCGAAGGATTCATTATGGCCTGCCAAGATGGTGTATTCCCCACCCTCGCCTATCGGCGTGATGTTATGCACGAGCAACTCGAGGACACAAGATGCCGAGTTTGCCACGGTGATGTAGATGAGACGCTATTTCATGTTTTATCGGCTTGTCCGATATTAGCGCGCTCAGCCTACATTCACCGGCATAACGCCGCCCTAAGAGTGCTGTATTACCACCTTCGGCACTCTTATGGAATAGACGAGACACCAGTGCTGCCCTATGTGCCCGGTGAAATTGAGTCAGTCGTTGAGAACGGGAGAGCAAAAATTCTTTGGAATTACCCGCTCTCTACGCCCCAACGTATTGAACACAATAAGCCGGATATTACTCTTTTCGACCATACCACCAAGCACGTATATTACATTGAGTTCTCAGCTCCGGCTGAGACAAATATACGTGCAAAAGAAGAGAGTAAACAGGAACGCTACAGAGAGCTCATGGAGGTCATGAGAAATGTCTATCACGAATACACAGCGCACGTGATAGTCCTGGTGATTGGCGCCCTCGGAGGGATGAGGGACCGCTTTCTGACAGAGCTTCGAACAATACCAGTCTGCCGTAGTCAGGCTGAGATTCTCGCGGCTCGTATGCAGAAAGCGGTCATCCTTGGTTCTCTCCGAATCCTGAGACGACTGTAACAAATGACTGAACGGCTGCAGCCCCGGCTCACCCTCAAACCTGAGGGAGTCAGGTGCCTGCAGGATAATTCCGTCTGGTCAGGCCCCAGGTGGGTCGGAGCCCTGGGATCCCTGGCCAGACACCTCTGACGAATCGCAAGATGATAATAATAATAATAATAATAATAATAATAATAATAATAATAATAATAATAATAATAATAATAATAATAATAACCAAAAGTTTTACATTTATTTATTTATTTATTTGACTGCCTTCTTCATAATTTCTGACTGTCGTTTCTGCCATGATACTTGGTGTCATTTGTAAATGACTGAAAAATATGTTTGCAATTGCATTGCCATTCTTTCTTATTGCATTCTCTCTTCAAGTACATTTTCTCCCACACACACACACACACCTGTAAAGGACTCCACATCAAGGCGGAGCCTTGATTGTGGACATATAGGAGGTAGTGGTAGTGGTGGCTCTTAGCCTTTATCCCGTTATAATAAGGGCAGAGTTACCAGGTATAGCCGCAAGGAGGGGTCCACCGCTATACCCCTAGGCCTAGACAGCATCGACTTTGAAGTTCTTGAACGTTTATCAATTAAATTGAAATTGATACTAGTTGATATTTTCAATGAGATGTTGGACACCTGACGCTATTCTCAGAAATGAAGGGAGGTGTTCATTCATTTCATTGATAAACCTGATAGGATAATAGTCAGACCAATAACTCACGTCGTGCGTCTGTAAGCTGTTCGAGACTCTTGTCAAGAATAGGATCCTATGGTGGGTGGAGTACAATGGTTATCTTCCTGATAGTCAGTCGGGATTCAGAAAAAGAAGGTCATGTTTCAACAATCTAACTAGTCTTAAACTAACTATTTACAACGCCTTTTTAAAAAAAAAAAGAAGATATATTTGCTACCTTTCTAGACGTTAGAGATGCTTTTGATGATGTTAACGATGAGATCCTGCTTTCCAAACTTGTTAATATTAGTGTTTCCGAAAAAACTGTTATGTTGATCAAACATGGAACTTATGAGAGATATGCTCTCTTAAACGAAGCTCATGTTGGAGTTCTGGGTGATGAGAAGGCTGACGCTCTTGCTAAGGAAGCTACGTATTGTAGCTTTGACGAAGAAATACTTGCTATTTCCATTACTGACTTTTTTGAAAGATTTAATGAAAAATCTATTGATAACACTGGAACTAAAATCGAGAAGGATGGAACAATCAAGGGTAAAACCTATTTTCTTGAATTTTACAATAGTCATCCTAAACCCTGGTTTTATCATAAGATGCAACGCTACTGCGATCAGGGCAAGTTGCTTCCATCCCCAACCGTGTAGGTGCCAATTTACCCAACAAAAATTTACCAATGATTAATCCTACCTGTGGACGCCACTCGTTTTTTGGCTTCAAAACGAGAAACCTGGAAAAGCTGGCTAGCTCTGATACACCTGAAAACCGCGAAAAAAGGTCTCACGTGAACACAAATAAACTTCCCACAAAAGTTTTATTCAATAATTAATTTTATTCGCAAGCAGTTTGATAATTATTCCAAAACTTTAATTTTATCAAATGTCAAACCAATGAGATTAACCGCATAAAGAAACGCATTAATTTATAAGATCTCGAAAAAGAACAATTTAATTAGCCCGAAAAAAATTATTCGATAACGATTTATATTAATCTCAAAAGAAACTTTAATATTCAAAATAAATCTTAATATCAATAATAATAATAATAATAATAATGATAGCTCTACAATTAATGGAGATTAGACTATTATTCGCGAGAACGTTCTCGACACCTTTTATTTTCAAAACAAAGTAAATTCCTCCAAAAGGAAAAAGGACGGAAGGTCCGCAACGCATGCACTGGTACCAGGCTATACTCACTCTCTCTCTCGCACTCACACACACTAGGGAAAATAGCGAAAGGAAAGGGACAGAAGAAAGTATGAAGATGTTCAGGCTTACTGAAGCTCCTCTTCTTCTAGATAACCCAGCCCCCTGGTCTACCGGGGCTTGTACACTCGTCGAGACATCCAAAAATGTGCAGGAACAACAGTAAACTTCCTGGATCTACCACTGGACACTCCAACCAACAATAATATACCGTTCACCTTGCAACGTCGAGGGTTTTATTGGTTCGTAGCGGGTTTAGCGCTCCACTTATGCTCTCGCAACGTCGGAGGAAAGGTGATTGTAGAATTACTTTTCCGAAGAGACAACAGCAGCAAACACGTGTGTTCTCGTTCGAGTCTATTACCACAATGGCGTTCTTCCGGAAATAATTTAGCCAACTGGCCACGTGGTGATTATAGCGCCGCCAGAAATAAACTATCTTGACATAATTGGTAAATTAGGTCAACTATTAATCGACAGGTCGATAACGTATCGACCCGCTGAAGGGCTGAGTGACAATCGACTCACTCGCCTCGTTACAAAGGGTCTTAGAAGAAAAATAATTGTGACCGTCAATAGATGCAGGGCCAATCACTATAATTTTGCTGAATCCTTGAAACGAGTAGGAATACTAGAAAACGATTGCAGCGAGTGTGGTAAGAGTGCAGAGAGTCTCAACTACATTTTGTGGCACTGTGAGCTACATGCTAAAGAGCGTGTACCTCTTTTAAAAAATTTAGATAAACTTCCAGTGACGAACCAAATAAACGCTCAACTTTTGTTAAAGGCTCCCAAAATTTTTGCTTGTGTGAATATAGTTAAATTTCTCAATGATTGTTAAATTCGTTTGTAACTTCCAATACATTTGTAAATTGGTCTTATTATAATATGTTTATTTTTAAGTTAATGGCTTAATATAGAAATGTATATACTTGTTGATATTGTACTGTTATGATGATACGCTCTTACCCAGCAACAGAGAGATCGATGAATAAAGCACCCTGCTGAAACAATCCTATTGGGAGAAGGAAGTTCATCAGGAAAATTGCATCGGAAATTTCTTATTGAATCCTATTAAAGGTTTTATACCTATGGAAATCGCCTGAACTCCATTCAGTTATCCTATTGAAGAATGCTGAATCCTATTTAATTTCTCAATAGGATTTGATAAAATTCAATAGGAATATTGTTGTCTTAGAATTCCTTATTAAATAAAGGATAAACCTATTGAACGTATACAGTTAAAATGAAATTCATTCGAAACTTAGTCCCAAAAAATTCTGCTGATAGTGAGATTTTATCTTTGCATCCTCAGGTCCACAGTCCAATACGTTGCCGACTGCGCTATTCTAAAACATGGAAACGTAAATTTCGCCGAATCCATTTCGGCAACCTAGAAATTAGATTTTTATTCCAATGTCCTACGATAGGATTTTATATTATTTAAATAGAAACAATTAATACGATGTCTGTGTACAATCAATGGATTCAAAAGGAAAATACAAATTAACAAATATTTTCTTGTTTCAATATTTCTCGATAGAATTTGATGTTTATCAATAGAACTAATTTCTATTTTGTTCCATAGGAAATAAGATGATTAAATAAAATAAAATGATATAAAAAATATTTATTTACTGTTGAATATTCTAATACCATTATATATTTTTGAATTGGTCTGGTTCACTCAATTATCTATAGGGAATGAATACACTGAAAAGAAATATACGACATAAAAAATATTTTTTCGGCACTGGAAGTTCTAATAATACTCCAAACATTCGAATGTTTAATTCCTTTATGTTTCTCCAAAATATAAATAAATTGAAAAAACAAAACACGACTTAGTATTTTTTGTGGAAATATTCCTCAATACGATTTGATAGTTTCTAACAAGTTCATTTTCTTCAAGTTTCTATGAGAAATGAACAGATTGAGAAGGTAAATGTGACTCAAAAAACATTTTCTCATCACGATACTTCCCATTAGAATTTCGGTATCCAATTAATACAATGCTGAGAATAGGAAAAAAGGGTACCGAATTTCGAAGGAGCTCAAACCTATTCAAGAATGCAAAATCCTAATGAGGTTTAATTAATGATCAAAAAATTTCTCAGTCGTATTATCCTATTCAATCACTTAGTTTTCTATTCAAGGATTATTTTTTTCATTTTCTATAGAAACTTTTCGTTTCTCATAGAATTGCTAACTACCTTTTTAAATCATCATAATCCTATTCAGCTATGTGAATAGAAAAGTTATGAATCCCACATGTTTTACGATCCTCTTTTTTCTACTCGTTCGGATTTGTGTAATCCTATAAAACATTTTGCAGGTAGCAGAAATTCCTTAACTTTTGCTATATCAATAAGATGTTTCCTTTTCAACTTTTTGAAAAGCCGATAGGATTCATTTTTTTTTAATAGAAATGTCTAAGCAGCGTAACCTAAGTAGAACTAATTTCTTTTTCAATAGAAATGTTTAAGCAGGATAACTTAAGCATGGAATCGTGGTTCAAGTCAAAGTAGAAAAAGAAAATCGACGTATCAGAATGGACATAATATGAAGAAAATTGCATTAGAAAATGGTAGTTTCATTATCTTAGATGAGAATAATAATACTGTAAAATATATCCCAATAATAACTTCAGAAATTGATAAAATGATTCAAATGTTTATTAAAGATTGACAGTTATAAATTAAATTGAAGAGAAGATGTCCTGTTAACTCAAGTCTCAGTCAAAAACTGGAGATAAACAAACTCTCCCCTCGTTGCGATAAACATACTAATCGTCAAGCAACGTCAACAACTCACAAAACTGTCGTTAGTCTATTAGTCATGAGATGGCGATATGCGAATATTTTTCAATCCAGTAAGAAATGAAAACTATTATTATGCTCCAAAAGTATTTCGAAATTATTTTGTAGTTTCAACTCGAAAAATCAATGACTCCTATGTAATATACTTAAATGGTGAAAACTATAATACATTATATGGTGAAAAATGGTTAGATAATATTGTTATTGACCATTGTGCCAATGTTGCGTTCAAAGAATTAACAATGAACAGTACGGTAGCACATACTTTGTGTAGGAGCGTGACATCCGTCCCTAATAAGATGTCAGTCAAAGGCATTTTTACAATCTTTTAAATTTAAATCTTTCATTTTTTTAAGCTTAGTTTTTTCAGAATAGAATAATCAGAGTTAATTAAAGAATCAAAAAATCATTCCTGAATTTATAAGTTTAACTTCTATTTATATTTGAGAACATTCACATTGGCTAGTGTCTCTTTTACTTCGGTTTTTTACACTTCTAAATTATAAGTCACGTTGTCTCAGCTCCCGTCGAATATTTGTGCGTAACTACTGCCCACAGATATTCTGACAATGTCATCTAAGATAAAAATTGATAGTATAAAAAACTTCTTAAATTAAATATAAAATGATTGAATAAATTGCTGAAATATATAAGTACCTTCTATTTCTCAAGGCCTCTTGTGAATTATAAATGTACAAGTCAATTGTATGTTGAATTGCTCGAGAATGATTTCGTCGTGTTGTCCCAAGATAATAACACGGACAGATATTATTTTTGTAGTTCTTCTTCTTCAACTTTTTAATAATTCAGTTTACAAATTTATTTTCACTTCGATGATATGTAAACATTTATAAGCACCCTCCAAAAACAAAAAGCTCGTGACGTTGTTTACAATGCTGTCTTAGTGTAACTGCCTTTATACGTAAACAGGTAGTAACAAAATTTCATAACATTTGTACCAACTGCTAAACGTCAAACATCTTTTTAATTTAACTATCAAATTGCATTTGTGGTTCTTTAGGCTAAGCCTTATTAGTATCGTGTTTATCTTACTTTTTTATACCTCACTATGGCTTTTTAATTTTCTTTATCTTTCGACTATATCTCGAAAAAAGACTGTGTAATGTTTGCAAATACATCTCTAAAATAATTGAGAAATTGATTTATATACCTTACATTGTATATAAGAAATATTATATCATATATTCATAAGAAAAAATCCATGAATATTCATAGCATAAATAACATTTTTTTCCACCACAATCTTAAATATAAAACATCGTCTTACCTGTGATAAGCAACATGAAAAAGATGCATCAAAATGTTAATTAATCACATATTCATTTTTTAATAATAAATTCATTAAGAAATGTTGACTTTCAATAACTATGTTAGTTACGCATCTTTCAATATTTTATGTGATAAGAATGATTTTTTTACGAAGGTTGGTAAACGTTGGAGCTTCCTCAATGATAAGTAACTATGATGAAACATGATGAGGAAAGTAAATTCTAAATACGAACTATTATCTATCTCCAGAATCGTAAATATGTACAATAATCAACCAACACATCTCTTTAGAGCATCCAAAAAGATTGACAGTGCAACGTCAAGTATTTTTAACAGTCATAAAAATATTTTTTGACGTCTAAAGATTTAATGCACAATAGCAGTAGCGATAGTGTTGCCATTGATGTGATGTGGTGAAAAAGTGAAACATTACGCCGGCAGCGCAACGACGAACCACCTGCTGCAGTCACGTGCTTGCATCTACAGTGGTTAGCGAAGGCTAAGCGTACATATCCTGAATCTTTTTGTGTATAAATATATATTTACTAGTCTAAAAATTTATTATTTATCGCTAAAAGTCATCTACCAAAAGTCTGAAGTGTACAAACGTAGTGTTATTGAAAAAATTATATGTTGAAGTACGAAAATAAGTACGGCTTTTTACTACGAATGGGGACGATAGAGAGCATGTCGATGCGTGAACGCTAACGGAAGTTAAGAAGCTTTAACCTCAGGTATAACTGTGGCTAAGGTCCGCATAAACCCACCTTAACTTAGGTTAACTACCTACGGTTATACTTCACTGGCCAGAGTTTTGTAACCACAGTCATCAAGCTAACCTAGGTTAACCATAACGCATAAACACTTCAACTTGGGTTGAGAGTCATACACGAAGATTAAACATCGAAGTAGCTGAATCCAAATCGAAAATAATCGATTTATTCGTCGAAATAAATACAAATAATAATATCTGGTTTATTGTGTTCAATGCGTTTATGCGAAGAAAGAGGGTAATTCCAAGAATTTTTTCTCTCCCGCTCTTGACGACTGACTCAATTTGACCGGCAACATAAGGCAGCTCTGGTTCTCGTCTATCGCATAAGAGAGCTCTCTTATGCGATAGACGAGAACCAGTGCTGCCTTATGTTGCCGGTGTAAAGGTAGACCCCTACTTGCAGCTATACCTGGTAACTCTGCCCTTATTATAACGGGATAGAGGCTAAGAGCCACCACTACCACTACCTCCTATATGTCCACAATCAAGGCTCCGCCTTGATGTGGAGTTCTTTACAGGTGTGTGTGTGTGTGTGTGGGAGAAAATGTAAAAGCAAAAAGCTGGAAAAATTTCGTCACAACCCCCGGAAACGAGGAAAAATAGGGTGTGGTATACAAAATTGCGGCCGATAAGATTCAAGCCGAATAGGTCGTGGATGCGCTCCGCACTAAAGAAGGTGGCGAGACCTTGGACTTCAAGGAAACAGCCGAGCGAATGTAAACCGCCGAAGATCACCATAGAGGGTAATTAAATCAAGTACCTAGAAGTGGTTATGTATGTGGGGGTCGGAAACGAACGTTGACCTCAGCTTAACCTGGCCTGAAATAGCGCCAAAGTTTGTCCAAACAAAGGACACATGTAAGGCTCTCGAACAATTTGTCAAGGCATGCGCGAAAGACTAATTGTTCGAGGAAATCAGAAGAATCCGCGAGGGGGTGAGAGAAAAGAGGAGGGTAGCGTGAACGGGAGCAGCAACGCCCAACACACAGAACCTGTCGCCCCGTAGAAGTAGTAGGTCGTTGCCAGCATCGTGAAAACATAGTTCGTGAACTTCATTGATCCACACCTGGGCGTTGTCGGAACACCTAGACCGGGTTGCAGGCCTGTAACCTTCGCAGAACACTTTTAACCTGTGAATTAAACGGATAGGGATTTCTCACTTTCTAAAGGCGCAAGAATATTACGTCCCAAGTAACGCCGTTACTTGAAGTAGAGTCATTCCCAGAGTTATGCTCTATAAGGTGAGGTACTCAAACAAAATGTCCTTCTCAGGACAGGGAAACAAGGCTATCCCATAAGAGTGCCGAAGGTGGTAATACAGTACTTTTAAGGTGGCATTATGCCGGTTAATGTAGGCTGAGCGCGCTAATATCGGAAAAGTTGATAACATGAAATAGCGTCTCATCTACATCACCGTGGCAAACTCGGCATCTTGTGTCCTCGAGTTGCTCGTGCATAACATCACGCCGATAGGCGAGGGTGGAAAATACACCATCTTGGCAGGCCATAATGAATCCTTCGGTCTCAGAGAACAAGCCAGCTGACTTAAGGTATTGGAAAGTCAGCTGGTGTGACAAGTCCTGTGTTTCGAGATGACGATAAAACACACCATGTAAGGACTTTGCCACATGTTCGTCGAGCAGTTTTAACTGCTCGGTTGTTTTTATATCGACCTTTCGCTGCCCTCTGGTCAATTGTTTAAGTTCAGAGCCCCATGTTCTCTTAAGTCGCCACTTGTACTCACTGCGGAGAGTATCTCCGATGACAGACACGTCCTCTAAAGGAGATTGTGCTTGTCCAAGATATCGGTTTGACTCTCCAGCATCCAGATGTTTTATGTTGCTCCCGTTCGTGAGCTTGACATTATCACTCCAGTTCGGTGATCTTCCTCTTACTAAGCGGGCTACTGCGCACTTTTCTAACCCAAACTCTATGCCGATTGCACTGATATACTCGGACACAACCTTTAGGGCTGCTCGGAGTCTCTCAGGATTTGCCGCATACACTCCTAAGTCATCCATATTGAATAGATGTGTGACTTTGTGTACGCGGTCGGAGACGCATCCGGCTTCATATCCAAGCGTTCGGCGTAGAGTGACAAATAATGGCAGCAGTAAGATGCAAAATAAGAGAGGACTCAGAGTGTTTCCCTGGTATGCGGCTTTCTTAAATGGCACTGCTTTTGTTGACATTCTCGTTTCACCAGATGTTACGGTAAAATGTGTCCTCCAGAGCGGCATCAGATGTTCGATGCATCTCACTATTTGTGGGGGTACTAAAAGGCATTCGAGCAAGTAGAGGAGAAGCTCGTGTGATGTTGTATCAAATGCGTTTCTGTAATCCACCCAGGCCATTGACAAGTTGCGTTTGTAGTAGTATGCGTCCATTGTGACGCATCGGTCTACTAGCAAGTTCTCCTTGCAACCTGTCGAGCCACGCTTGCTGCCACGTTGTTCGTTTATCTGTCTCTATACAAGTTCTATTGCAGTCAAAATCCTCTCGTTCAAGATCTTAGTGAACAATTTGTAGAGAGTATTCAGACATGCAATAGGCCTATATTTTTTAGGGTTAGAAAGATCACCACTTTTGGGGATCAACACAGCGCCCTTCAACGAGCTACGCAGAAATAGGCGTATTTTCTCCTAGATTTTCTCAGGAAATACGAGATCCGCACAAAACAGGCATCTAGGAATGCCTGTAAAAACTGGCGCCAAGTCCACATTCAAGTAAAATTAGTATAAATGGAAAAAAGGTAAGATCAAAAAAACATGTGAAATCAGGTAAAACGCCAAGTTAGCTGCATCTTTTTTCATAATTTTTTCGAACTAGCAATGTACTATTGACTTATAAAATTTCAGTTAATTTTGAAGTACCAAAAAAAAAATCTTCAAAACCAAAAAACTATGGAACTTGGCCCAATTTTTTAAATTCTTTCAACAGTTCCATATATTATAGTTCGTACATAAGAACATTTGAAACTGAATTGGGCAGACTTTAAAGACAAAATTGGGCCAAGTTCCATAGTTTTTTGGTTTTAAAGATTTTTTTTTTGGTACTTCAAAATTAACTGAAATTTTATAAGTCAATAGTACATTGCTAGTTCGAAAAAATTATGAAAAAAGACGCAGCTAACTTGGCGTTTTACCTGATTTCATATGTTTTTTTGATCTTACCTTTTTTCCATTTATACTAATTTTACTTGAATGTGGACTTGGCGCCAGTTTTTACAGGCATTCCTAGATGCCTGTTTTGTGCGGATTTCACTTCTTTTTGAAGTGAAAACTTCTTCAGGCGCGTTGGAGCAATCTTTAGTAGGGGACAAACTTGTAAGTTCACATCACCAAATCATCCGTGTTACTGACATAGTAACGTTGATATAATATCTATAGCTATGAAGTTGAAGCGTTCCTCTTGAATAACAGTAGAAGGATATATACATATATATATATATATATACATGCAAGCGGACGTTTGGTAACATTTTGTGCGACCAAAGTGGAAGTTTGGTGACGAATTGGAATTTTGGTGACTGTCACCAAACTTCTCTACAACGATTATGGAAGTTTGGTGACAGTCATCAAACTTCCAAAATAATTTTGAAATCTATAAAAAAAAGAAAAGTAACAGAAAAATACGATAAATGTCGGATATACGGTTAAAACCATATAATATAATAAGTTCTGTTCTTCAAGAATCTAGGGGAAGCAGAATAACTGAGGAAATATCAAAATTTGTTACAAAAAATAGATTTATCACAATTAGTTTTTTAATTTTTTACCTAATAACGGATATTGAAGATTAAAACGAATAGTATTGATATGGAATTTTTGTGACTGTCACATTTACATTCTGTGTTCACTGGGTAACTCCTCCAGTTACAGGAGCACTCTTACTGATAATGAAAGGAAATGATCGTAAAACTCAATTTCTGTTCTTTTACAACAAATGGTATGTTACGAACAAAAGAAGTATGTTTATATTCATTTTACACAGTGGATAACATTGTTTCAGTAAAAGAAAAAATTTCCCGTTGAAAGATCTCAAATTGAATAAATCCTGTTTTCAATTGTTTATAACAAATTTAATTGTTATAAACAATTCACATTAACAAAAAGTAGCATATAACTTTCCGAACAACCCCCTCTACATATCTGTTAAATTTGGTCGCAATCGAATTAACCGTTTTGGAGATTACCCCGAACAGACAGATAGACACCAGAAATTTATATAGTAGTATATATACGTGCAAGTGGAAGTTCGGTAACATTTCGTACGATCAAAATGGAAGATTGGTGACGAATTGGAATTTTGAAGACAGTCACCAAACTTCCAAAAAAATTTTCTTCTTCCAAATTAATTTTTTTTTTCAATAAGGTTACTAGAAACAACGCGCGCTCTCCGAGCGCGCTGTCTCAAGACAACAACGTTAAAAATTATTTAATTTTTATTTTTATTTATTTCGAAAATTTAAAAATTTATAACAATTTTAGGTAGTTCCTATGCTACATAAGTGTATTTTCTGCTTTTTTATTACTCTGCAAAGCCAGTTTCTTATTCTTCTGAAATAGAAAAAAGTTCAATGAAATAATGTCTTATGAAAATAGTAAAAAATATGATATTGCAATAAGACATTATTTAAAGCCAACCACAAAATTTATAACAATTTTAGATAGATCCTATGCTACATATGTATATTTTCTGCTCTTTTATTACTCTGCAAAGCCAGTTTTTTATTTTTCTGAAATAGAAAAAAGTTCAACAGAATAATGTCTTATAAAAATAGTGGAAAATATGATATTTCAATAAGACCTTATTTAAAGCCAACCACAAAATTTATAACAATTTTAGGTAGTTTCTATGCTACATAAGTGTATTTTCTGCTTTTGTATTACTCTGCAAAGCCAGTTTCTTATTTTTCTGAAATAGAAAAAAGTTCAATGAAATAATGTCTTATGAAAATAGTGAAAAATATGATATTTCAATAAGACATTATTTAAAGCCAATCACAAAATTTATAACAATTTTAGGTAGTTCCTATGCTACATATGTATATTTTCTGCTCTTTTATTACTCTGCAAAGCCAGTTTCTTATTTTTCTGAAATAGAAAAAAGTTCAACAAAATAATGTCTTATAAAAATAGTGGAAAATATGATATTTCAATAAGACCTTATTTCAAGCCAACCACAAAATTTATAACAATTTTAGGTAGTTTCTATGCTACATAGGTGTATTTTCCGCTCTTTTATTACTCTGCAAAGCCAGTTTCTTATTTTTCTGAAATAGAAAAAAGTTCAATGAAATAATGTCTTATGAAAATAGTGAAAAATATGATATTGCAATAAGACATTATTTGAAGCCAACCACAAAATTTATAACAATTTTGGATATTTATTATAATTGTTTTTTCTTTCAATCATCTAGAACATCATTTTATCCATGATTCCAAATGAAATCTATCAAAATCGATATGCAACACGCGGGAAACACTTTTTACTTTTTTTAATCATATCCTTTTGTTGTTATTATTCGACAAACACTTATTTTTCATTGATCATTTAATACTTTTCTTTACCAATAATTCCTAAAAAAGTTTATTTAAATCGATATACAACACGCGGGAAACATTTTTCATTATTCAGAACATAGATGTCTCTTGGTTAGGCAAGAGAGAAGGAAATATTATGAGTTCAACGTGAAAGAGAGTGATAACAATACGTAACGCAAGAAAGAGGGCACTGTAGGGAGCCCAATGTGAAAGAAAGTGACAAAAGACACATTCAGTAAGAGAGAACACATGATAGAGCGCTCGATTAAGTAGAGTGAAACAGTGAGCGAAAAAATCTTGAATAGCAGAAATATCGCTGTTAGGGGCGTGGCTTATTTATAATTCCGTTAGTAATTAATAAAAAATTCTCGTTTAACGTTTAATTGGAAGCTCATGATATAAGATAACTACCTATTAAATATGAAATCATAATATGTAGCAATTATAAAGATATTTGCATATAAAGATGCGTTGATGACGTCACACAAAATTTTTCGTGTATAGAGTAGTCAGTAGCCTTGGCGCTCATGGGGGAAAGAGCGCGCTAGTGAGAAAGAGAGAGAGAGGGAAAAGGTGAATGTGCACTTGGCGCCGAGTATCTACCGCTACTCTAGATAGGTGCTGGTGAGATGATGTCAGTTTCTTCCCCCAGAAGATGGAAATTATATCTCGCCCAGAGGCAGTTGAGTTCTTTGTGCCTCTTAGAGAATTCCTGATCTCATCAATGCTGACTCGTTTGAACTCTTTAGGAATCCGTAATGGATGTCCGTCGCAGAATTCTCTAAAAAGTTAAAGAGCTAGAATGTCTACATCTAGCGCAGTAGCGCGATCATATATTTCGGTCCGGTAGTTTTCGACTCTTTCTGCACTTGGAGGCTCAGAAGTGACAGGGGCTTGCGGCTTCAGAAAGCGCAAAGGGTCAGATTAGAACAAAAACTCATTTCCACGCTCATCATATGCTTAAAATGCGCTTGCCCTGGCAATGCCTTTGTAAGCATATCAGCAGGCATTTTTTTAGTGGAAGGGTACACTAATCTGACTTTCTCCTTTCGCAGCGCTTGATACATGCCAACTCCGGCATTTTCATGTCAAACATCAAATTTCTTACATGAATCGCCTCTCGCATTGCCTCTGATAGTGCTACGTACTCGGCTTCGGTTGTCGAAATCGCAACAGTCTTCTGTTTCCATGACCGCCAGGTAATCGCCGCACCGCTCAACACAAAGAAATATCCTGTATACGATATTCTGTCTCTTGACATCTGCTGTGTGATTCGCATCTGAGAAACCAACTGTACCAAGTTTATTTTTCTTGTACACAAGTTTTTGATTTTGTGTACCTCTTAGATACTGCAACTCACGCATCGCTGCTGCCCAATGTTCTTCACCATATTTTTCATTAAATTGCACTAATCGATTCATAGTAAATGAAATATCTAGCCTCGTACAAACAGCCAAATACATCAACGAACCTATTAGCTGTCTATATAGTACTTCATTTTGATTCTCACTTCCACGCGGTGTATTCACGGGTTTCGACTCATCTATACGAAACTTTTGCAACAAGTTTCTCACGTACTCCGCTTGACTTAATTTGATTTCACCGGCCTCTTGTTTTATTTCTATACCGAGACAAACAACTTGCAAGGCATAGATCCTTAGTATCGAACGCTTTACTTAGTTCTGCTCGAATCTCTTGCATCCTTTCCGTGTTATTTGAAGCGTTCAAGATATCGTTAACATGCACAACAACAAATGTTTGCTCTCTAATTCGGGTTATAATACAGGCATGTGTCGCTTGCCGTTGATTTCAAATTCAAATTGTTAAGCACTTTGTCCAGTTTCTTATTTCACTGGCGACCAGCTTGGCGTAAGCCATACAGCGCTTTGTTTAACCGACACACTTTTTCACCTTCTCGTAACTCATGAATCATTTTATGAGCTTTGACAGCGACCCTACTGTCACCATTTTCTCACACTATTTCACTAAGCGCCTCCTCAATGTACTGCGGGATCTCCATGAAGATCTCCTCGGCTGGCTCCCCGTTTAAATACGCAGCAATCACATCAAGTTGAAAAACTTAAAGATTCTTTCTTGGTGCCAACGCCATCAGTAATCTTACTGAATCTAAGTGAGCTACAGGTGCGAACGTTTCAGCAAAGTCAATTCCTTCATGCTGAGTAAATTTGCGTGCAACAACTCTTGCTTTCCTGGGCTTTAAGCTCCCATCTGGCTTCATTTCACTTCGCAGTACAATTCTGTATGTGATGACCTTTCTATTCTTGGGCCGCTTTACTAGTGTCCACGTATCATGCTTTATTAACGCTTTTATTTTATCAGCAATCAGCTTCCAACCACTTTTAAAATTCGTGGCTATTCATCGCGCTCTTTACCGACAGATCGACTAAATTTGCCATCGCTATCGCTTGAATATCATTATTTGCATCATCAGAGAGCACCTCATTTTCTGCTTCAGACTCATCTTCATTTTCTTTATCATCAGGCTTTTCATTGCAATCTCTAGATTCTGTTGAAGCCGATCTTGTTTGATATACCTTTCTCGGTCTTTCTCTACTACCTAAGCGCATCAATTTCGGTCTACCCGCTCCTCGCGTGGCAGTTGATCTCGCCAATGATCCCACTGGTGAATCTACTATGATCTGCGGCACCGACGCACTGTCTCTTCTCGCAAATTTCTTTTCACCATTTTCGTTGGATTTTATTCCTATCTCAACTCCGCTTAGTTTGTCTTCGTCGAACCTTTCAGTTGACTCGTTGGCGTTCCTCTCTACCAACTCTTCTGTCATTCTCTTTTCAACAAATCTTACATTCCTGGTTATCACAACTCTGCTGTCCTCAGGAACGTACACTCGATACCCCCTTGATTCTTCAGAGTATCCCACCAGGACGCCTTCTTTCACCTTGGGTTCAAATTTACCCCTACCAGGCTCCTTTTGTAGCACGTACGCACGAATACCTGTTTCGTAAATTGTTTGACGCGGCAAGCGCTTCAGCCCAGAAGGCGTTTCTTAGTCCTATTTGCACTAGTAAACACCTTGCCCTTTCATGCGCTCAGTAACACCATTTTGTTGTAGTATATGAGCCACTGCGCACTGTCGCTCTATTATTTTTGAATAGAACAGTGTGTCCATGATCTGTGATTTTTGCCACTGATAGTAGATTAGAACGTAACTTTTACACGAGCAACACATCATTGAGTCTTACGAACTCACTTTGTTTACCGTCCGTTGTCGCTACACTAGCCGTTTCCCGCGCATCAATATCAATTTTGATATCACTGGCTAATCGGAATTCAGCTTGGTCAAAGTGGAGTGAAGGGCGAAACTTACACAAAGGCAACACGACGGTTCAATGTCAAAGCAGCCGATTATGAAGCCTTCGGTAAGTTGATACGGGAGCTGGAAAGCACACTTTCCGCTGGACCATTGCTGGACTCTCCAATGAACATTGACAGATTCGTTGACACTCTCGCAAATGAGTTAACAGATCTTCGCGAAAAATTCATTCTGCGTCGAAAAGCACCAAGGAAAGCGAATCCCTGGTAGAACAACCACACGTCCCGATTAAAGCACAGTGTATAGAAGTTGCGCCATAGATACCAGCGCACCAAAGAGCTTGGTGCAGATACCCACCGAATCACGACAGTGAGACTTCGATACCACCAGCAGGTAAGAAGGTACTCTCAAGTAATTAAAAAGGCGAAAACAAAGAGCTGGAAAAATTTCGTCACAACCCCCGGAAACGAGAAAAAATGGCGTGTCAACGGCGGGAGTACACCTGTTTAACTTACTAGTACAATTTTTTCAATTGAAAAATTGAAATATTAGGAAACTGAATTAACAGAAAGAGATGATTTCAATATACTGTTGAAGAACATCGCAACCCATCTCTAGTCTACCCATAGTCTAGTAACTATTTTGCCTCAGTCATTTACAACAAATCTAATTTATTAAAGGATTTTAATTGATGTGGAAATATTGAAATTGGAAAAAGGAATATTTTCTATTTGTAGAAAATGATGTTTTCTCACATCAAATTTATTTTATTATTATCTTTGAAATTTTTCTATATATATGTATGAAAATTCGAGAAATAAGATATATAATACGTAGGGCAATGATAATATTTAGATCAAGTCATGAAAAAATTAAATTTTATGTACGTACTTGTCATGAATTCTAAAAATTTTGTAATATGTAATTGTACTAACTGATAGACATTTTAAAATCAATTTGCACTACATATAAGTTATTTTCAATATCTATCCATCTTATGTTGAATAAAAGACATTTCCACAGAACATTCCAAAACTAAGTGCTATTGAAAATGCCATGTTTGGTTCGTGGATGTTCAAAGGATTTCATGTGTCTTATGTCCTTTACATATTATTTAAGTTTTATTGCTTTATAAACATTCCAAAATTTCCCAATCTGCGTTTATTACGCATCTGGTTCGTATAAAGAAATGTATTTCTTTCAACCTCATCTGTGGGACAGTATCTGAAAAAAAAATTCATGACAGAGATAGATAGATTATGTTTGGTCAATGGGAACTATAGTCTTTTATTTTTTCTTTTATTTTTTCCATATATGTACATGGTGAACATACTTTCCTATTTTCATCATAAAAGGGACAAGACATTCGACATTATTTCTTTTTTGGTGGCAGGTAATTTTTACTTTGACAGTTCCACTGGACGCATATTCTTACAGTAACATTGAAATTTTTCATGTATAGCTTGGTTATTATGATTTAATGTCAAATCGATTTTTTTTTAAGTACATTATATCTTAATTTTAGTGATTAGAAATATTTGGTAAAAAATCAAATTATCATGTTAAAATTAACTTTCGTGTATGAGTGTTAAGACTAAAAAAAAGACATAAAACATTGCTAATTTTCTAGGTGTTTAATTTATTTTGAGTGATGATCAATATTTAATAAGGATATCCATTTTAGTTATCTTCCATTTACAATTTATATGTGTTGTGACGTTATTTTTGGGATAACGTCCCATTGACACCTTAAAGAATAATTTAATTAATATTGGAAGCTAATCGTAGCCCATTTGGGTTGCTCTAGCTATTGTTCACGTCATATTTTATTATTTTGAGTCCTCAGGGGCTATTTAACCGATGGTTACAGTGATGGTTCACGTCTGGTTTATAAACTATTTTAATCTAATGAATTGTAGTTATTTTTGTTATTACTTGTTTTGAAAATATTAATGTAAAGGGAGGTAGCAAGGTTGGAAGATTATGTATTTAATTTTGGTAGTAGGAAAAGACTCAATAGGATAAGGAGGAGCTAGTAGAGGAGAAGTAAGAAATATTTGAGGAGCTGTGAAACCATTAAGTGGAGAAGTGGATCGCTAACGTGGAGTAGAGGGCCAAACGAAACGTGCCACCCGTTAGTTGGTCCATGCTAGAAGACGTTCTAGCCCTGTGAGTGATCATCACTTGATCTGGCCCAGTAATATGGCACTCCAATGGAAGAGATGGAGGTGTGGAATGGGCATTGTGGAGATGTTGTGAAGCAATTAGTTTTAAGTTGAAGAATTAGACATAAGTTTGCAGGCCTTGTGGGGGGAAGCCTGATCAACCTCACCTCCAAGGAAGCACCTAGGTTAAGTCGCCCTTCCACAATGAAATTTAGGAGAGATCGCGTGATGAAGCTACTAATGGAGAAGTGGTTCTGCAAATAAGAAGATTGATTGTGAGATTGGAGTGGGGATAAAGAATGCAGAGCGTACAATTTTGGAGTTTGATAAAGAGAGAAGTAGTTTGGAGCTTGAAGAGAAGAGAGTTCGTTTTTGGAGATCGACGAGAGCAGTTCGATTCTGGTAATCGAAGGAAGCAGTTAGAAATTGGAGTTCGAAGATTGAAGATGGCGAGGGTTATTGGAGGTTGAAGACGAGAACAGGCCCCGGAGGAAGAAACAATCAAGTAGAGTTATGGCAGACTACAGGGAGGTCCCTGATGCATAGAGGAGGTTCCAGAATATCCAGGAACGTGTCGAGACCAGTTTACGACACCTAAGTATCCTCTGCAGCTCCTGTAAGTCGTATTGAGTCTGATATTTGGTAATTTTTGATAGTTTTGTTACAGTTTAGAAGTAGAATAATGAAATGTAAGGAATCTTCCACCCTTGGCTTGCTTTCGTGATTTAGTTAGTTAATAAATTTAGTTCAGAGTGTTATAGTTTAAATTATAAGAGATATTGATGATTTTGCTTCGGGTTTTAGAGTCATTTATAAGATAAAAATCAGGGTATTTGAGATTAGAGCCGTTAGATTAAGGTTAATTAATGTTTAAATTTTAGAAACGATAGGTAATTATTTAAAACTTGTTCCAGAATTCGAGTTAGAATTATTTGTTTGTAAAATATTTTTCTTTATTGATGATGCCGAATCGTTACAGAATGATTTATGATTGTTGTTAATTGATTAATGAATAAGAAAATTGATTTTGTTCTAATAAATTAAGCATTAATTGATAATTGGTATTTAAATAATTAGTAAAGAAGAGCCTTCAACTCCAGTTTGTTTATTTAACCATTTTGAATACTTTTGTGGGGTTCAACCGAGGATTATTGCCGGCCCTGACCCTCTCTCCACAACCCACATAACTGAGCTCCAGGAGATCCCCTGTCAGGACCTCTTTACCAGCAGCATCTTAATTAAGTTTAGTTTAAGATTTCGTAATTAGTTTTAAGATTTTCGGGAATCGTGAGAATTTGGTTGGATTTTGATTTTAGTTTTTAAGATTAGTTGTAAGTTTTGGTCTAGGCTTAAGTTTTTTTTGGATTTAGATGTAAGTTTTGCCAGTTTAGTTATTCTGGCGATAAAAATAACTTGGCGCCCGTCGTTTATAATGACTATAAGCGAACCAGGGATGTTAGCTGATAAATTAGGGTCCTGGAGGAAGGTGAATACTGAGTACACCTACCCCAGTGGAAAAGTATCGTCACAAATGGCGCCCGACGTGGGGCTGGGCGAATAATTTTCTGTTGTTGTAGTTTCGGAGTAGAGTAGTTGATATTTATTTGATAATTTGTTTGAGAATAATTGATTTTGTGCGTTGAAAATAGAAGAATTTGTAGCATTGATTATTGGTAAGATATTTGTCGAATTTATGGAGAATTTCGTGATGTATTATTCATTGAGAATTAATATTTAGGATAAAGATTTCTATGTGAGAACTATTAGTTATTTCCTTTGTCTTGAAGTTGAAGGTTCAAGCTGAAAAACATACATTTTAATTTAGAGTTCTTTTTTGTTGAGTTCTGGAACATTCTATAAGAGATTAGCTTTTGTGCTAAATTAAAACGTTGAAATTTTGAGAAATTTGAAGATTTTATTGTCTAAATTCACAGAAATATTTGATATAAAATTTCAGCTAAGGATTAAGCCTAATCCAGTTAGAAATATCTAGGCAAATCTCTCGCCATAAACAACTTTTTTTTGTTTTCGATCAAGTACCAGCTCTAGTAATATTCCAGATTTTCTTTCGATTAGTATCGTTAGATTCGTGAAATTAAGTTAACAAAGAAAGTTCGAGACAATCTTTGTTTGCTCCCGGGAATGGACTATAGGAAATTTTTTTTTATTTATTATTTTATTCATTTGAGTGATAGAGAAGGTCTCTATCACATGCTTTAGAGATATACTTTTTTTTGAATCTACTTATTTTGCTTTCACCTGTAAATTCTTAGGATTTACTGTGGAAAGGTCTGTGTTCCCTTATTGTAAACACAGAAGTGCAAGTGTACTTGCTACGTACCTTTCCGGTAGTGAGGGCAAAATAAGCCAATCAGCGAACGCGAGAGAAGACTCGAGAGCGAATACCAGCGAGTCTTATCTCATTCTTGTCTTAACTGTTGCACAGTACAGACGCGCTTACGCACTTCAAGTGTCAGTTCGTGAATTAATCAAGCAATAATTTGTTAATAATAGTAATATAGTAATTATTGAAGTTATTGTGGTGGTGGTGACTCGTTTAAGCCATTAACAAAACAATCTAAAAGTTGTTAGTGGACGTGAAGGAGTGGATAAGTGCCACGAAAGTAGAGGTTGGATTACGTACAACACATTTATCGGTAAGTTTCAATCCTTGATACAGTTTATTGCATGATCTAGTGTGTTTCTCGGGGTTTTATTCACGTATTTGATGAGCTTTGATTATTATCAACGTGAAGATCGAGTCATTTCCACCTGAAAACATCGTCGGAAGATTGTGTGAAAGAAAGAAAACCCGTGTGGTAGTGCACGTGCTCGCGTCGTGAACGATACCGCCATTTCATAAAAGATCCAGTCATTTGCTCTAGAGAAAATTATATTAAATTGTGTGGAATCGCGGTGAAATTACTTATTGTTGATTATTTGTGTCAATTTTGGGGTTTTGATCATCTAAAATATGGAATTTCTAGCCGAGTAGAGAGCTTTGTCCACGAGATGCGCAGAAAGATGCGCGGTGGAGACATGAGAGATCTACGGCAACCGGCACGACTTGCTTCGCTCGCAAGCGGTATCCCCTCCACTCGCGTCACTCACGCTCGACGCTCGAACGCCAAGCCGAGATCGAGTTGAGTTTTCAACTTTAGCAATTCTGTAGCATCCCCAATTATTAATCTTTACAATTGAAACTTTACAGAGGGGTAAATAAGGGTCTAAACTTTTAGGAAAAATTGTTACAATTAGAAAACTCTTAAAATCATGGGAGTTATGAATCGATGTTCCCCGCAATGTGCACTACGCGATCAGACCTGTCGTTGTCGCGAGCTTGTGCGTGTGTTCCAGAGCCAGAAAATGATCAAGTAATGTCACCGGCATTAAATACATTAGTAGACAGACGTTTTTGTTAATTAAGGGTCCACATTGACATTATAAAAATCTAAATAATCGCTTATTTTATTTTTTTTCTTTTTTGAATTTAACAGCAAAAATCATGGGTATTGTGTGTTCCTCTCTCAGTTAAAATTAAGGACTTGCTCTAGTCTTTTAAAACAATTATTTAGCAAATTAAATAAACATTAGCAGTGAATTAATTGGAAGTTTGATAAAGATGTTGGAAAATTAAAGTCAGTTATGATCTAGGAAAAATTGCTACAGTATTAACCTCTCAAGTTATTGTGTTATATCTGCTTTAAGTTTGACCTACTTTCGATCAGCTGATCCAAATGTTGGTTTAGCTCGTGAAATTGGAAGTAAATAGTTATTTTCGTATAATAAAAATAGTTAATCCTCACTTTTACCGTATGTAACTCTTTGAAACTTTTCTTTTTTTTTCTCTTTCTTATTGTGGTTACCTTTTTTTTTTACTTTGTAAGAATAATTAAATACGGTTGGCGGTCATGAGTCCATCTCCTTCGATTCATGGTAGACGTTCTAGTCGACATGGCTAGCTCGAATAAATTGGGGGGATCCGAGGGAAAATGGATAACCATGATGAAAGTTTAGTTTTTTTTTGTAGCTGCGCTACATTATTTGGTGAAAATTATTTACCTAGTTCCTCTTGTTTTTTTTTTTAATAACCAAAAAAAAAAAGTATATATATTGTAGAAATGTATTGCTTCTTTTCTCCTGAAGTTGTGCTACAATAAAACATTACCTATTTTTTTTTATTTTTTTTTTATTTTTTATTTTCTCTTTTTTTCTGTCTCTTTCGAATTCTATTTCTTATCCCTTATTATCTATTCTTCTTAATTCGTTCTTTTTTTTATTTCCCTTTTCTATTATTATTATTTAACTTTTTTTTTGAAGACCCGCGGATAGCTACCCGTAGTTTTGCTCCAGTCGATTATTGTTATCTTGGATTCGAGAGACTTAAAAGAAGTTGAGAGGTAGAAATTATTTTTTTTTAATGAGTTTTTTTTTCTTAGGTACCGTATTTCTTTTTTTTCCTCCATTTTTCTTCTAATCCCATTTTATTTTATCATCTCTCTTACCCTTCCCCTATTCTTCTTCTTCTACTTCTTTCCTATTTCATCTCTTCTTCTTTCTTCCTTTTCCATTCTTCCTTTCTCTCCTTTTTTTTAATCCATTATTTTCTTTCTTTGTCTCTATATTCTCATCACTTTTTCTTCTTTCTTTTCTTTCTATATAAAATAATTATTTCCCTTATATATTTTTTTTCTCCTTTTCCCTTTACTTATATACTCTATTTTATTTTTCTTCTTTCTTTTTTTTTATCTTTACTTATGCCATCTTCCTTTCCTTTACTTTCTTTCTTTTCCCACTTCATTTTCTTTCATTCTATATTTTAGCTTATTCACCTCTTATGTATTCTTCTTTTTTTTTCCCTTCTTTTTTCTCCCTTTCTCTCCCCTTTTACTTTTCGATTCTTTCCTTTGTCTAGTCTATTTTTCTTTTCCCCTTTTTCCTCTTACATCAGTAATTATAAAAAAAAAAAAATTGATTAGATAATAAGGACTCATGACAAGCCGACCGGTGCAAAACAAAACAAAAAAAAGAGAGAACATAAATAAAATTAAAGGCGTAAGTGCTTCGGTGAAGACGCTCGAATGTAACCTTTTGTTGCTTCGGTTTATCTTAATAAAATTTGAAAGTACATAGGCTACTACCCGACTACAATAGGGGGATCATTTACCAAAGAGGGCTCTAGAGAAAAAAAAAAAACTTTATTATTAAATTTGATGGAATAATATAAAGGAAGAGAGAGAGATATACAAACAGCATGATTGGGGAATCAAAACTTAAGTTGAGGTAGAGAACTTCAAAATGTAAGGTGAAAGAAAACCTTGAACGTTTCGGCGAATTTATTTTCGTTTTCTTTTGTTCTCGTTCATTCTTTTTGCTGTATTATAGAAATCGCTTTCTCTCGCAAATAACGGAGCAAGAATTAACTCCCGGATTATTACTAGTAGAATTAAGTTATTTAATTTATGCATGACTTATATACAGAATATAACGAGCATGTCCGATGACGGGGAAAACTTGAACGAGAGTCAGGGGACGAGGGAGGTTTCACCGACTCCAGACGTAGTTGAGAGTCAGGAAGTAGGTCCACTTCCTGTTCATGAGACATCGGATGCATATCAAGCAGCAGGGGGATCTGGTATGAATCTGGGGGGTCAAACTAGTGTACCTAGCACCTCAGGTGGGTATAAACGATCCATGCCTAGCGGTCATCCCGGGTATACCTTTGATCCTCGCCCAGTTCAGGGATATTATTACCCTGAGTTAACTAGACCACCACTTAGTGGAGTCTACAATCACCCAGCATACGAGAGACGACAATTCGAACATCCTTATGTTAATACCCAGCGGGGGGGTCATGGAGGTAGTCGTGGTGAGGGCTTGGGTACTCTTCCTAGTGGGCAAGAATGGAGTGATTCTGGTAATTCTGCCGTGAATATGAATGCTGGGAATGTCCAGTCGGGTCCACATGGCAATCCACGACGTAGTACCATCCATCCAACTCAGGCTGATTATCGTATTAACTCTGACGATTCAATCCTCGAGCCAGCAAGCTCTAGCCAAGTTAAACCAGTTGCTTTTCTGCAGGCAATGCAACGGTGGGATACTAATTTCAGTGGTGCTCTAGGAGAGGATGTTGAGTTATTTTTGAGTCGGGTTCAAGAAGGTGTTGATTTATTAGGCGTTAGCGATGAAGTTTTACTGAAAGCTATGCCATTCTTTTTGAAAGGTGGTGCTCTAGTATGGTATCGTGGTCGTATGGGCTCTCTTGCAAATTGGGTGGAAGTAAAGAAGGCGTTCCGCTCTAGATTTTCTGATCCAGACTACCAGATAGCGTTGAGGGAAGAAATTGCCAGAAGAACTCAGGCGGAAGGGGAGCCTGTAGGAGAGTATCTCGCATGTATGAATGGATTATTTGCTCGTACCGACCCTAGATGGCCGGACGTTGAATGCGTTCGATATGCTCATCGGGGGTTACATCCAGCCTATCGTATAGCGATCTCTTGGAGCGATAGGTTGTCCATGGCGGAGTTGGAGAATCTGGCAGCTCGTCAGGAGCAAGTTTGGCGTAGTTTAAGAGATCGTAGGCCTCCACCTCGTCCAGAGGAATCCATGTGTCCTGCTTACGCCTACGCTGGTCCCAGAATCACCAACACTGGACCCTATCCTGTTATCCTTCCACGAAAAACTCCAGAGAATGTACGAATGATGCATCCAATGATCCGTTATCCTGCTGAAATGTTGGAGGCCATGCAACCCCGACCCCCTATGGAGAAGACGGGTGACAGGCCAACTCATCCAGACCCCACAGCTCCAGCTCAACCCACACAAGCTCCAGTGAACCCAGGGTCCAATGAAATTGTTTGTTGGAATTGTAACAAACCTGGTCACCTTTATCGTTTTTGCCCAGAGCCTCGTAGAAGATTTTGTTTCAAGTGTCGTGCTCCAGGAGTGACATCAGTCACTTGTCCAATTTGCAACTCGGGAAACGCGAAAAAGTGAGCGCTCTTCCGGCTCTAGCGCACTCACTTTGCTTTAATGAGTCGGCTACTAGAAATATTACAGTATCTTCAGATTTTGCTCCAGAATGTAGAAGGGAAGAGGACTCCATCATTGATTTCTCAGTCAAGTCGAATAAAAACCGTTCCTCCGTGGCATTTTACGTATCTTTTAATATCGGTGACCATATTATTACAGCTCTTGTAGATTCAGGGGCCTCAAAATCTTTTGTGGGCCAAAAAGTAATAGATATCATTAAAGAATTAAAATTACCAACAAAATTAATTATGTTTCGTAGGGTAGTAACAGCCAGTGGTGCCTGCCATAAGATTAATGAAGAGTTCACCACTAATATTGAACTGGGTAACCGAGTTATCTCTGTTACATTTTTATTAATGTATCCGCTATCCGAAGATTGTATACTAGGTATGGACTTTCTTCAAAAATCTGGAATAGTCATTGATTTTGCTATGAGAACTTGGTTTTTTAGGGACAATCCTCAGTCGCAATTTACTTTTTCACCAACTACCGCAGCATGTCAGATCACTTTGTATGGTCTGCGAGAGGTAACCCGGGTAGAGGAAAATCAACTAGATCAATTATTGACGGAACTCATCCCAAAAGCTCCAAAGGTGTTAGGTATAACGACTATGGCTGCTCATGACATAGATGTTGGAGATAGTCCAGCAATCAAGCAAAAATTCTATTCAGTAACTCCAGCAATTCTGGATGCGATGTGGAAAGAGGTTGATAGCATGTGGGAAACAGGTATAATAGAACAGTGCCAAAGCGACTGGGCAAGTCCAGTGGTGATGGTGAAGAAGCCAAACAACACCTGGCGGTTTTGTATTGATTATAGGAAAGTGAACGCGGTCACAAAGAAAGATGCGTATCCTATTCCTCACATGTCCGAGATATTAGATCAACTTCGTCACGCTCAGTATATAACCACGTTAGATTTGAGTCAAGCATATTACCAAATTCCGTTAACAGAAAGAGCGAAGCCTATCACTGCTTTTATCGTTCCAGGTAGAGGTTTGTTCCAGTTTACGAGGATGCCTTATGGGTTGACTAACGCTCCAGCTACCTTTCAGAGGTTATTAGATAAGGTTCTAGGTCCTGAGGTTCACCCTCATGTATTTGTTTACTTGGATGATATCATTATTGTGACTAAAGCTTTCGATGAACATCTCCATTGGCTCAGGATTGTTTTAAATAAATTGAATGCTGCTAACTTAACCATAAACCGCGATAAAAGTTCCTTTTGTTGCGCTGAAGTCAAATATTTGGGTTTTGTAGTTAATAGTGAAGGGCTCAAGGTAGATCCAGAGAAAACTCAACCAGTCCTCGAGTTCCCAACTCCTAAAAATGTGAAACAAATCCGAAGATTCCTAGGTATGGCTTCATGGTATCGTCGTTTCATTCCAGATTTTGCTACAGTTGCTGCTCCCTTGAATAAATTGCTAAAAAAGAATCAAACTTGGGAGTGGGGTGACGAGCAAAATAGAGCCTTCAGGATCTTGAAGGAAAAATTGACTTCTGCCCCGACATTGTCTTGTCCTGATTTTAGTCTACCCTTCACTCTTCAAACTGACGCAAGCTCAGTAGGTTTAGGAGCTGTGTTGACCCAAGTTATTGATGGGGAGGAGAGGGTAATTGCCTACGCGAGTCGATCTTTAACTGATCCAGAGAAAAACTATTCAGTAACAGAGCAGGAGTGTTTAGCAGTCATCTGGGCCATACAAAAATTTCGCTGTTATTTGGAGGGCTACTCATTTACTGTCATCACTGACCATAGTAGCTTAAAATGGCTACATAACGTCAAAAATCCTACAGGTCGTTTAGCAAGGTGGGCTCTAGAATTATTAGAGTACGATCCAGTAGTCGCTATATGCACGTTAGCGCTTTTAGTGATGGACCTAGCCAAGAGCAACTCACCAAAAGGCCGCCAGGATGGTGTGGAAGAGACCGGAAAATCCGTAGGAGCTCAATCGGCGCCTACTCCAACACCAACTCCACCAAAACCGGCTCTCTTGGTGGCTAGTGTGGAAAGGCTGTGCTGGAATTGTCGGGAATCAGGCCACCAGTATGCTGATTGCCCCCAACAACGACGGCGATTCTGCCAGATGTGTGGGCGTGTAGGGGTGACCACCCGTACTTGCCCTAAATGTGGACAGAGATGGAGAGAAAAGGGACCATACGTGGCAAAGTATGGAAGGAACGTCCCAAGAGAAACGACCTCTGTGCCCCGCAGCAGCAGCTCTGGCCCCGGCTCCAGTCAAGCGTGGCGTTTGGATCGCTCTAGCAACCCCGGACCATCCTCCTAAATTTGCTCTAGTTTTTTTTATTTACTATTCTTCTTTATCGATTTTTGTTTTCTCTTTATCCATATGTAGTTTTTACCTTATCCAGTCTTTATTCAATATTTTGCTTACTTCTTTTTAAAATTTTTTTTATATAATATAACTATCATCATAATATTTTTCTTTGGATTATTCTTTTTTTTTGTTTAATAAAACTTCCATTCCTTTTTTTGTATTACTACTAATGTTAAAATAGATAAGACTAAGTTAAGTTTGCTCCAGTTGTAATTTTAGTTAGAAAATATATTTTAGTGTCCAATACATTCCATGTAAACATATGTTAGTGATTAATGATACCCCGAGATGTCCCATCCTGACTTTAACTCCTTTATGTGATTAATGATAGACCTAGAATTTTACTCACACAAAATTTTTTTTTCTTTTCCTGGAAATTGGGAAGTTATCTGAGATTAATCAACGAAGATTCTCTTTCATTTCTGGTAATTATCTATATAATTAAAAGATAATATTTAATGATAGTACCTTGTCAAGGTGAATAAAAATGGTGACGGGTTAGAATGAAATATTCAAGACGGAAGACATTGAAGAAGGGATGTAACCAATAGCAATTTAATGTTCGAGTCAAAAGAAGGTCGATAACACACAGATCTGCAATTGCAGTTTCGCAAAGATAAGTACTATGATACCCTGACCATGGTAAGTATCAGGATCTAATCTCCTATACAATTTACTACTGAGTATGCAGAACTGAGGAAGTAGCTCTAGAATGCTTTTGTTAATTTAAGCTCAAAATTATTTTTTTTTGTTGTCTGCTTTCTTCCTCATAAAGTTTCTAAATAAAATCTTTAAAACCAATAAAATCGAGAGAAAGTAATGGATAAAATCATGAACTACCTCTTTAGTTGCCAAAGTGCTAATATAACATTTAGCTTGTTCTAGTGAACTAAAATTGCATTAATGATTGATCATTTTAGTTAAATCGTTCCAGTATGTGATTTACTTGTTGTCAGACAAATCTTTTTTTTTTTCCTTTGATTGCTCTAGTTTTGATGCTTTAGATGAAAACTATTTTTTGTTGTTGCTTTATAAGCTATAGTGCTTTGAGAAATTTGCTAATGCTAGGATGTTCTAGGAAAGTTATAGTTTGCTTTGATAATTTTTCGATTGTTCCAGGTTAATGTACAGTAAAGCATGAGACCCTATGTCTGTGCATATCAGGCGTGGGTTCGAGCTGGGCGAAAAGTACGAGTAAAGTTCAGGGAGAATCTGAGGCAGTTCCAGTGTGCAGTAGAAGCAGAGCAAAGGTCCAGTTAACCAGAGAGCAGTTGCCAGAAATCCAGTATCAATAGAGAGAGCCTCCAGTTGTTCCAGTGTATATTAAACCTGTTATTGTACAAGTACTGAAGAAGATTGTTCTCGTGAAGACGTCATTAATCATAGATGGGATAAGTTATAGTTAGGATCTAGACAACAAAACCCTACGCAAAATCACCCCCAGGGGGGGAGGAGTTGTGACGTTATTTTTGGGATAACGTCCCATTGACACCTTAAAGAATAATTTAATTAATATTGGAAGCTAATCGTAGCCCATTTGGGTTGCTCTAGCTATTGTTCACGTCATATTTTATTATTTTGAGTCCTCAGGGGCTATTTAACCGATGGTTACAGTGATGGTTCACGTCTGGTTTATAAACTATTTTAATCTAATGAATTGTAGTTATTTTTGTTATTACTTGTTTTGAAAATATTAATGTAAAGGGAGGTAGCAAGGTTGGAAGATTATGTATTTAATTTTGGTAGTAGGAAAAGACTCAATAGGATAAGGAGGAGCTAGTAGAGGAGAAGTAAGAAATATTTGAGGAGCTGTGAAACCATTAAGTGGAGAAGTGGATCGCTAACGTGGAGTAGAGGGCCAAACGAAACGTGCCACCCGTTAGTTGGTCCATGCTAGAAGACGTTCTAGCCCTGTGAGTGATCATCACTTGATCTGGCCCAGTAATATGGCACTCCAATGGAAGAGATGGAGGTGTGGAATGGGCATTGTGGAGATGTTGTGAAGCAATTAGTTTTAAGTTGAAGAATTAGACATAAGTTTGCAGGCCTTGTGGGGGGAAGCCTGATCAACCTCACCTCCAAGGAAGCACCTAGGTTAAGTCGCCCTTCCACAATGAAATTTAGGAGAGATCGCGTGATGAAGCTACTAATGGAGAAGTGGTTCTGCAAATAAGAAGATTGATTGTGAGATTGGAGTGGGGATAAAGAATGCAGAGCGTACAATTTTGGAGTTTGATAAAGAGAGAAGTAGTTTGGAGCTTGAAGAGAAGAGAGTTCGTTTTTGGAGATCGACGAGAGCAGTTCGATTCTGGTAATCGAAGGAAGCAGTTAGAAATTGGAGTTCGAAGATTGAAGATGGCGAGGGTTATTGGAGGTTGAAGACGAGAACAGGCCCCGGAGGAAGAAACAATCAAGTAGAGTTATGGCAGACTACAGGGAGGTCCCTGATGCATAGAGGAGGTTCCAGAATATCCAGGAACGTGTCGAGACCAGTTTACGACACCTAAGTATCCTCTGCAGCTCCTGTAAGTCGTATTGAGTCTGATATTTGGTAATTTTTGATAGTTTTGTTACAGTTTAGAAGTAGAATAATGAAATGTAAGGAATCTTCCACCCTTGGCTTGCTTTCGTGATTTAGTTAGTTAATAAATTTAGTTCAGAGTGTTATAGTTTAAATTATAAGAGATATTGATGATTTTGCTTCGGGTTTTAGAGTCATTTATAAGATAAAAATCAGGGTATTTGAGATTAGAGCCGTTAGATTAAGGTTAATTAATGTTTAAATTTTAGAAACGATAGGTAATTATTTAAAACTTGTTCCAGAATTCGAGTTAGAATTATTTGTTTGTAAAATATTTTTCTTTATTGATGATGCCGAATCGTTACAGAATGATTTATGATTGTTGTTAATTGATTAATGAATAAGAAAATTGATTTTGTTCTAATAAATTAAGCATTAATTGATAATTGGTATTTAAATAATTAGTAAAGAAGAGCCTTCAACTCCAGTTTGTTTATTTAACCATTTTGAATACTTTTGTGGGGTTCAACCGAGGATTATTGCCGGCCCTGACCCTCTCTCCACAACCCACATAACTGAGCTCCAGGAGATCCCCTGTCAGGACCTCTTTACCAGCAGCATCTTAATTAAGTTTAGTTTAAGATTTCGTAATTAGTTTTAAGATTTTCGGGAATCGTGAGAATTTGGTTGGATTTTGATTTTAGTTTTTAAGATTAGTTGTAAGTTTTGGTCTAGGCTTAAGTTTTTTTTGGATTTAGATGTAAGTTTTGCCAGTTTAGTTATTCTGGCGATAAAAATAACTTGGCGCCCGTCGTTTATAATGACTATAAGCGAACCAGGGATGTTAGCTGATAAATTAGGGTCCTGGAGGAAGGTGAATACTGAGTACACCTACCCCAGTGGAAAAGTATCGTCACAGTGTAAATAGTTTATTTGTTTGTTGTTGAATTTAGATGCCTTCAAATCCGCGAATTAGATGAAAGCTTCCTCGCATAATTCATAATGAATATATATTTATCTTACATAGAAGATACATAAACAAAAAGCGGCAAGGATTCGTTTGCAAAAATACTTTTTTACGTACCATGAAATGTTTCTGTGTCCTTTGGAAGGATTCTAATAGGATTTTAAGTGTCAAAGGGCACCACTATCATTATGAACATCGACAAAGCGAATTGCAAACAATTCAAAATGAAATTAATTGAGAAATCAACTTTAATGCAACTGTAAGCAGTATTTTTAATACTGTAAATACCAGGTATGCTGTAAAAATATTGATTACAAATCAGTAATTAAGGTAACTACTTATGTATTATTGATGATTATTTCTTTCTCTTCTCGATAGAATATTACATATAACTAATCGATTTAGTGGACAAGTAACTTTGTCACAAATTTATTGTACTAGATATCGAGATCGTCCAGCAGTAACTGATGATCTAGAACAAATTACTGAAATATTTAGAGGTTTTTATGGATTCTATGATTATTTCAAAGAAAAATTAGTCGCGGATGATTCTTCCCTTATTTGAATCTTTGCTAGTGACAAGTTGATACCAGAATTAAATAATGCTGACGAAATAATTATTGATACCACGAATTTAGTGATATTTTTTTTTTTAATCGTATCAATAATTTTTTAAAAACAAAATTAGCAATATAATAGTCAATAATAATTGTTGATAACATGTAATTGTGTTCATAACAATTGAATATTGCGCATAACAAATAATTGTCGATCATGATAATATTTAAATAACAAATTTTAAATTGTTGTAAGCAATAAAAAAAAGATATCTATGCAATAAATTTGAATTCTTCCAACGCGTAATTTTTTTTATTACTAAAAAAAAGTTATTAACCGTATGAAACAAACGGAAACTTCCTCTTTCTGTTTATAACAATTGAATCTGTTATAAATATTAGGAAATGGGTTATGTGCAAGGTATTGAAATTTATCTTACACACATTTTCTGTTGCTACTAAAGTAAATGTACTAACTATGTACCATGATTAACAACGATTTTTTTTCTATAAAAATTAAATTGTTGTAAAGGTACAGAAATTTGATCTCATGATTAATTTTAAATTTCCACTGGGAAGTTGGTCGTGTGGACCTTTCGGGTCGCACCCAGACCACTGCAAAGCACTGATATTCTATAATATTTTTCAATATAAACAGGAAAATTTAAAATTAAAGAAGGTGCTTCTAGATTTGAAAAAGATTAAAGAATCCTTGTTTTGCTTTTTTTAATTTAATAATTTTCTACGAAAATACATTCGTTTGAAAAGAAAAACTACCATTAGTTGGAATATTTGCTGATGGAATTTTCAAAATTCAAAACTATATAAATACGGCATTAGATATTTTTTTAATTAAATAGTGATTTTTCGCAATTTTTAATTCAATAATATTAGTGTTATGTAATTTTGCTCTTTGAAGGTGTCAATATGTAAACCATATGCTTAACCTTAGAGACTTTAAGTTCATCTTTTTAGTCTTACCCTTTCGACCAATAGACAGGGATGAGGGGATCTTCGATAAAGGAAGTAAACATGTGTGATTTATATAAAAACAATAACAAAATTTTATTAAATAAAAATTATTGAAAAATTATAACAACAATTTAAACGTTACCAACAGATGATTTTTTTACTCTGGTCGAGATAAATTACAATTAATTGATCCTTAGTCGATGCTCCAGTCAGCGCAATTATTCACTTTCACGCGCGAATTAATTTAAATATCAATTTAAAATAATTTGACGATCAAAGAAACTTCATACAAAAATTTACAAACTTTGAAATAACATCAATACAAATGTTCAAGACAAAACAAGAGTCACTATTTCAAGAGATGTTCCACGACGATCTGATCTCGATCTTACTTCTTCGACAACTGATTGATGCATCAAACTTTACATATTTATTTACTCGAATGTGACATAATTAGAAGTCCCTTGCTTCAGGCGCGCACAAGTCGCTACGCGTGGTCTTTCCCTTTGTGGGAAGCCAGCGCTATTCTTACGTCACGTACTCTTTTTCTTAAGTTTTATTGCTTTTTGCCACGTGGGTTTTCCAGAAGCGATAAAATATCTAAGAGATGATTTTTTCAACTATTCTTCGAAATCCTTTCTATTTTATCGAAATCTTAAGAAAACTCAAAGAGAAATAACTTAAGTAATACTCGTTCACCTCAATCCTTAAGTTTATTGCTATTCATTTTTAGCTTTTCTTAAAATATATTTTAAATAATTACATATCTAAAATTTCACTAATAGGCAGATTTACTGGTAAAATCAAAAAAATTAAAAAATGCGGTTTTAAATTAAAAAAAAATAAAAACATGCTTCCTTTTAAATCTAATAACTTTTATTGTTAAAGGAGATATCTTTTATTTATCTTCCAATGTGTGATTGTCTGCTAACTTCACAGTCATAAATTTTATAAATACGTTGCAAACAGCCTGCACACTGCTAGCGTATCAGTTGAGTCGTGCGTTATATTTTTCCACGTTAGATGGCACATCGATGCTCTTTAATGCATCTCAGGCTTTTAATTGCAATATGAGGCCCCTTTTATGCGCATGCATCAATAATACATGAATATAAAAATTATTAAAATTATTCAATGAATCCCTAACATGATAATATGATAACAATTGTAAGTTATCAAATTGACAAATTATTGTAGCTTACAAATCCGTCGAACGAGTGTAAATCTTTCAACACACAAAATTTTTCTACAATACTTTTAGTCAATGTAATTTCTTCCTTAGTTGGTGGATAGCGTAAAAAAATTAAACCATAAAGTCAATTTCGTCTTGATACATTCAATAACTTTATGGTTAAGAAAAAACTAAAGAAAACATTACAAGGATTTATTAGCAGTCTATTATTGATGATACAAGTATCCGTATAAGTAATATTCGACTCATTTGGTGAAGGTTTGATCTTTTATAGGCTCAAGTAAAAATAGACCTTGTGAGCTTGCAAAATGTTTCGGACAGTATTGAATTTCTGAAAAATTTTTTTACTCATTATTTTTACGTTACTACCATTACTAGAAAGTTACAAAATGAATGTCAAGTGTAAACATTACTGGACATCGTTGGGTTGATTTCAATGTAGATAGCTAATAAATTTCTCGTTCATTTATTGACTGACTATTCTCGATAACTGTTCCCTCATTCTCGATGATATAGGTACCAATCAAATCGTCTGAACATTCAATGGGTTCAATCATTTTTAACAAAATTTTCTTGAGTTATTGAGTAAAAGATGAGTTCAGGAATTCTGGGTTAACTTGATCAAAGGTGTACAATAATTCATTAACAAAAATAAACCTTCATAAATGAATAGGCAATAGTAATAATTTAATACCATGAACACAGTAAAATAATTTATGTTGAATAAAAACTAATAAACACCAGAAAAATACACCGAGTCCGATGAATGCGTTGAGTGAATGACAACGTGGGTTGTAAGGCCGCGTTGCATGCTTGAGTACGTTGAGTTCGATTAAATGTTGATTTTTTTTAATATTGAGTGATAATGAATGCATTGAGTTTTAATAATGAATTATATGAATTACTAAGTTGAGTTCGTGAACAAAAAAACTGAGAAAAGTGAGCCACCACGACCAAAAGAGTGCGTTAGACGAGTACCAAAGAGTGCACGAGACAGTGAGTAGCAGTCACTCATTTATTCTACAAAATGAGATTTTAATTTTTATTAACTTCCCATTAGGAAGTTATTTGAATTGGGTCGATTGGTAAAATTTGAATTTTCATTATATCTCTACGGTTCAAGATATTTGCAAAATTTCTTAGAAAGACATTATAAAGAAGATCTGAAAAATTTGAACAAATTCGGTTAAGCCTTCTTCTTTTATTCCAAATACAGAATCTTAAAAAAGATGTATTATTCCGGCTAATCTCAGTCTCAAACATAAATAAACAAACAGTCGCGCATTGCTATCAACACATTCTGTCGTTTGACAATCCATTTATAGATGGACACATATATATTTTACAACATATAGACATTCTCGTCTAATCAAATTGCTCAGAGTAACTGCAATTTGCTTTATATTCAACCAACTCTTCAGACCAGTACCTCAGACGTCTCTCACCTTTCCTCTCACACCACAAGAATGAGAAAGGGCAAGGATTGTTTGGATAAAGGCAACTCAAGAATCATACTTCTCATAAGAAATAAAGCAGACCCACTTAAACTCACTGTCCGTCTCATACCTTCTCGCTTGATTAACAAAATTTATTGACACTCAAGGCCATTATCAAGAATTACTCCAGCTCGACCGTTCGCCGTCTGTAATGTGGATTACGCTGGTTCCATCACACTAAAGACTTTGAAAGACAAAACTATCCAGGATTGGATGTGTATTTTTGTGTTCTTCTCAACTCGCAGCTATTTTCTCCAACGAGTCTACAGAAGATTTAAACGGATTTCGAGAAATTCAAATAACTGAAAACGCGATGGAAGCTCGGATGACGGAACTTATAAATGCAGTACAATCATTGCAAAGTCAATTAATTACACTCAACACGATAGTCGAAAGTATAAACACGCCGTCTAATAATTATACATCAGACCACGTCACAGATGATCGTGCATCTACAACGCATGATAGCGTCGCGACGTCAACTGATATAAAAAATTTAAAACAACAACTCGAATTAATTGCAGAATTTGAAGGTAACAACATAGCAGTTGAAACTTTTATTTTTAAAATAAAATCAATTGTTGATAATCTACCGGAAGATCAAAAAAATATATTTTTCGATTGGTAATTGCAAAAAAAATTGTTGAGAATGCACAAAAAGCGACCGACGGACATGATATTAGATCTTTAGACGATTTATATCAAGTTTTACGCAATCACTTCGGTGAATGTAAATCATACGATATCGCTATTCTCGAGAGAAACCAATGTCACCAAGGATTAGACAAAATATCACTTTATAACAAACGATTTACTGAATGTCATCTCAATATTAACAGAGCAATAAATAATACTGTCGAGTACGAAAAAAAAGATCGCGCTGTTATTTTAGTAAATAACGGAAAACAGGGGCTGATACATTCGTGGTCTGAAACCAAGTATCAGAATATTCGTTAAAGCTGGGAAACCTACAACGATTCGAGAAGCGCAGTATCTAGCATTGGAAAGGGAAAAGGAAAAAAAAATATCGCGCATAGTGTATAAAACTTCAAATCACGAAAGCAAAAGAAATATTAACAGAAACTCGAATAATCTAAATAAAAATTTAAAAACTTCTGATACAGAAACGCAAAAGAATATGACACAAATAAAAAAAAGATTTCATTGTCATGGATGTGGCAGTTTGGAACACTTTGTCCGCAATTGCCCACAGAAATCTTCGAACCCAAATTTTCCGTCACGCCGACAACCTACCGTGCCCAACCCCATCAAATATGTCGAATGTCAAGAAACTCAAAGACTCCAGGAGCAACCTTCATGCTCAGAGTCGAGAATAAGTTCGGACAGCGATATCATTTATTCCTGGCAGACACTGGAGCAGCCGTCAACGTCATCAAATCAAAATGTACTGTAGGACTACCAGTTAGGAAGACGTGGGCACAGCTTACAGGCATCAATTCTACGCCTGTAAATTGTACACAGGAATGCAAAATTACAATAAATAACGTCGATCATATGTTTCTCGTAGTTCCGAACGATTTTTCCTTGGATGAAGATGGGATTGCTGGTCGTCCATTCCTCGAAAAAGAAGATGCTAAAATTCTTCAATAGGAAAATACCCGAACTGAAAATGTTAAAAATAGAAACCGAGAAATCAAGTAATTCTTCAATTGAAAGAAGCAAACTTTTGAGGGAAAAAACACGTCTTAACCACATTTTAGATGAGAAGGCTAAGGAAGCTATATGGGACATAATAGACCCATATCAGGATGTATACGACCTACAAGGGGACTTCTTACCAGGCATCGATTTAGGGGACCACCCTCTCGAAACGATAGACGAAATTCTGGTCTTTGTAAAACAATATCGATATCCACCTGGACAACTGGAAGAAATTCTGAGACAAGTAAAAGAAATGAACGAAAAAGGTTTAATTGAGGACTCAGACTCTTCATACAATTCACCACTGTGGATTGTTCCAAAAAAAAGTGATGCATCAGAAAAACAGAAGTGGCAGGTTGGAGTAGACTATCGAAAATTAAACGACAAAACTCGTGCAGATGTTTATCCTATACCAAATATAGAAGAAATTCTAGATCAACTGGGCAATTCTCGCTACTTTTCAGCCTCCGATTTAGCCAGCGGGTTTCACCAAATCCCGATGAAAAAGGAACATCGACATAAAACGGCCTTTAGCACTCCTCAAGGCCACTATCACTTTGTCAAAATGCCTTTTGGGTTGAAAAATAGTCCCTCAACCTTTCAGAGAATCATGGACAAGACCCTGAAAAGATTAATCGGGAAAATATGCTTTGTTTATCTGGACGATGTCATCATATATGGATCAACATTAGAGGAACACAATAATAAATTGCGTATTTTTCGACAGAGAATGAGAGAGGTTATCCTCAAACTATAACCTGATAAGTGGGAATATCTGAAACCTGAATTACAGTTCCTGGGTCATGTCATTACGAAAGATGGTGTGAAGCCCAACCCTGAAAAATGTAAAAGTGTCCGAGAATTCCCTCGTCCAAAAAATACAAAAAATATCAAACAATTTTTGGGACTCTCGAGCTATTACAGAAAGTTTATTAAAGACTACAGTAGGGAAGCAAAACCATCAACACAACTATTGAAGAAAGATGTACCCTGGGTATGGGGAGCTGACCAAGAAAAGGCATTCACGATTCACAAGGAAAAATTAAGCAGTAGTCCAATCCTGGCATACCCAGATTTTTCAGAAGAGTTTACCCTAACGACTGATGCTTCTGGTGTTGCAATAGGTGAAATACTGTCACAAGAAAAAGGTGGGAAAGAACATCCAATATCCTATACCAATGGAGTATTGAATGCAGCTGAATAACGCTATTCAACGATTGAGAAAGAACTACTAGCAGTAGTATGGTGTGTGAAACATTTTCGCCCATATTTGCATGGTCGCAAGTTCAAGATAATAACCGATTACAGGCCACTAGTTTAGTTAATGAATCTAAAAGATCCCCATTCACACTTAGCTCGATCGAGGATCATGCTAGAAGATTATGACTACGAAATTGTCTACAAGAAAGGCATTCTAAACACGAATGCAGATGCACTATCGAGGAACCCAGTACTAGCATACCGAAAGAAAAAGAATACGAATTTAGCCAAACAGAAAAGAAATAGAAAGAGAAGAATCAGAGACTCAAGTTAAGAAACGAAAGAAGCTGAGTGAACCTCAAGCAGTCAATGAAGGAAGGAAAGTAGAAGATAAAGAAGAGGAAAAGAATACAGAAAATGTTCTACAACGGGAATTAGCCTCGGGAGCGAAGCTAGGAAAACATATTATCTTGACGAATGATCCAATACCTGAGGGTAGTGTTGATGTATCATTCATTCGAGGAGAAAATTCCCAACCCATAGAAGTCTACTCTGAGGAGGACAACCAAGAATATCACATTATTATTAGAATTAATGCAGAAGAAAATCTTGAAGAATTAAAAGAAAAAATTCAAGAAATAAAACAAATAACAATGAACGAGGAACTTGAAGAACTCCACGTTGATCACGATGGATGCGTTCAGTTAAGTAGTTTTCCAAGCAAAATATTGAAGAAAAACTGGATAAAAGAATTTCGAAAAAGTAAAACTACAATTTATCTCCATTATAAACATAGAATGATCCCAACAGAAGAAGAGATGCCGAAAATACTGGAAGATAACCATAATAGCCTCACGGGAGGACATGGAGGAATCAAGAAAACCTATCATAGAATCGCAGAGAATTATTTTTGGGAACCGTTGAGGAAGGATGTCGAAAATTATGTGAAGAATTGTATAACTTGTCAACGAAACAAAATCAATCGAAACCCAACAAAAATGCCAATGGTGATCACTTATACACCAAATAAATTCAATACCAAAATCGCAATAGATATTTGCGGACCTTTACCTTTGACAACGAAAGAAAATAGATACGTACTAACTATACAAGATCAATTAAGAAAATATTTCGTCGCAATACCTTTAAAAAATTTTACAGCCGCTACAGTTATCAATGAATTCTTGAAACATTGGGTCAGTTATTTTGGAGCACCACAAAATATCTTAACGGATGAAGGAACAAACATTACCAGTGAACTTATGAAGAATTTCGAAAAACTCTTGGGGATAAAACAGATAACTACAACTAGTTTTCACCCTCAAAGTAACGGAAGTCTTGAACGGAGTCATCAAGTATTAAAAGATTTTCTACGACATTTTTGTGATGAAAATGTCAAAAATTAGGATGAAGTCATCCATTTTGCAACATTGTATTATAACACATCGGAACATGAAGGAACTAAGTTTACGCCCTGTGAATTAATATTTGGCCAAAACGCAACAGATGTATCATCAGTTAAGAAGCGTCATAATATACCATATACCGAGTATCTCAATGAATTAAAATGCAAGTTATCAAAGAACCTTGATAAGTGTAAAAAAATGATTGATAAATTATTGTTCATGCAAACAGATTAAAATATGCTAATATAAATTTGTTTCAGAATTTTCCTGATTAAATTTTCTGATGTTAGGAAAGAAATTTACAGGGAAACAGATCTTCCCGTATTGCCAAACATGTAGATGGAATACTTGGGAAATGTAAGATTCTTTCACGAGACTTACAACGTAGTATAATATATCAACCTGGATGAATTGACGTTCCAAGAATCAAAGATCAGAAAAGGACTCAACATGATCAACACATTTTGTAACAATAACTGTACCGAGGCGAATTTGATCAAAAGAATACGTAATCAATTTGAAACGCTGAGACAAGATGAGTATGAATTATTTTTTGCCATAGGAGTTCCAAACTTAATTAGAGAAAAAAGGGGTATATTTAATTTTGACAGACAAATTTCTAAAATTTTATTCGGGACTATGAGTTCAGATGATGCAACTTATTACAATTCTGAGATAGATGCTGTTCATAGAGATAATAAAAGGATAAGTAAATTATTCCGAAATCAAACATACATATTACAATCAACGATCCATAAAACTGAAAGTCTTTTCAGAGAATACAGCGAAAAATTTGATAAAATAAACCTAAATTTTCAAAATATTGACGAAACCTTTCAAAAAATTTTAGAAACAGAAAATATTATCCAAAAGGATATTATTATAACTGACCTTTGTCTAGAAGTTGAGTTAGCCTTAATAGAATTTAATAGAAATGTTAACATGATAGTTCAATCCATAAGTTTTGCAAAAATTGGTCAAATAAATTCTCAATTATTAACACTAGATTTACTTATGAGTTCAATAAAATTAATAAGAGATGAGAGAGGAGCTAATAAAATGCCAATCGCTATACATGAAGGTAACTTTTTTGACTACTTAGAGATAAGTGACGTAGCAATAAGTGTAATAGGATATAGATTTGTTTATGTAATCAAAATACCAATCTTAGAAAGAGGAAATTTTAAGGCAAACAGAGCCATTCCTGCTCCTAAATTAATAAGAAATCATTTATTGGCATATATATCAAATCCTAACTACTACATAATTACTAATAACGAAAGATTATTATACACACCTAGCGATAAATACTTCTTAGAAACTTGTGAAGTACACAGATCACTCTATTTCTGTAAAACCATACATCCAAAATATTTTATTCAGAATCAAGACACCTGTATGAGCAAAATTGTTAATGGACCGATTAATATAAGCGAAAATGATTGCGAAATCAAGGTAATTAATGTAAAAACTCTATTTGGATACAATTCAAGAGTAACGACAGATGGTTATATTCAACGCCGAAACCTGAGACTATCAAAATTATTTGCGATAACACAATAATAGATAAAATTGTCAATGGGACAAAAATACTGTGGATTGTACCTGGATGTAGTGTTGTCTCTAATAATGTTATATTAAACTCTTATAAAAGTGTCAATTTCGATAATAATCAAACGTTTATACCATCAGTTCACTATAGCTTTAACGAACATTTTTAAATGATCAACAATTCAACTATGAACCTAAGTGTACTCAAAATCCATTCAATAGAAACAACAGATGTAAAAATTGAAGATTTAACCCAATATGGAACTAAATTGAACGAAATTGAAAGAGAATCAATTGAAATAGGAAATCATGAACGAACAAGAAAGTACTTACGAAAAAATAATTTTTTGGTTTTCCTCTACTATGTATTCCTTAGTGCTAGTTCTACTATATGTAGCTTACAAATTAAGAATTTTTCGATTAATTAAGTGCATAGTAAATAAGTTATTTTCATTATACAATCGTTTAATCGATTATTGTGCTTCACATTCTACATCTCAAATTAATAATGACGAAAATTCTTCCCATGAAATTTTAATGAAAACCATATGCTATGCAAATTCCATTTCCTCGGACCTAAATAGTGTTTCAGAAAATAATAAGCCAAATCACTATTCTAAGCAAAGGACTAAATTAAATAAATCAAAATTACGGTTATCAGAATTCTAAGACTTATCCTAATCTCCCTTTTCGTAGATTTTTCAATCTAAGGGCGTTACGCCGCGACTACCTCACGTCATTTTTGTATTGGAATTATGCTAATGCGATGATATATTTTTCAATTGGTCTGGTTCTCTCAATTGTCTATAGGGAAAATATTAGAATATTCAATAGTAAATAAATATTTTTTATATCATTTTATTTTATTTAATCATCTTATTTCCTATGGAACAAAATAGAAATTAGTTCTATTGATAAACATCAAATTCTATCGAGAAATATTGAAACAAGAAAATATTTGTTAATTTGTATTTTCCTTTTGAATCCATTGATTGTACACAGACATCGTATTAATTGTTTCTATTTAAATAATATAAAATCCTATCGTAGGACACTGGAATAAAAATCTAATTTCTAGGTTGCCGAAATGGATTCGGCGAAATTTACGTTTCCATGTTTTAGAATAGCGCAGTCGGCAACGTATTGGACTGTGGACCTGAGGATGCAAAGATAAAATCTCACTATCAGCAGAATTTTTTGGGACTAAGTTTCGAATGAATTTCATTTTAACTGTATACGTTCAATAGGTTTATCCTTTATTTAATAAGGAATTCTAAGACAACAATATTCCTATTGAATTTTATCAAATCCTATTGAGAAATTAAATAGGATTCAGCATTCTTCAATAGGATAACTGAATGGAGTTCAGGCGATTTCCATAGGTATAAAACCTTTAATAGGATTCAATAAGAAATTTCCGATGCAATTTTCCTGATGAACTTCCTTCTCCCAATAGGATTGTTTCAGCAGGGTGCTTTATTCATCGATCTCTCTGTTGCTGGGTAAGAGCGTATCATCATAACAGTACAATATCAACAAGTATATACATTTCTATATTAAGCCATTAACTTAAAAATAAACATATTATAATAAGACCAATTTACAAATGTATTGGAAGTTACAAACGAATTTAACAATCATTGAGAAATTTAACTATATTCACACAAGCAAAAATTTTGGGAGCCTTTAACAAAAGTTGAGCGTTTATTTGGTTCGTCACTGGAAGTTTATCTAAATTTTTTAAAAGAGGTACACGCTCTTTAGCATGTAGCTCACAGTGCCACAAAATGTAGTTGAGACTCTCTGCACTCTTACCACACTCGCTGCAATCGTTTTCTAGTATTCCTACTCGTTTCAAGGATTCAGCAAAATTATAGTGATTGGCCCTGCATCTATTGACGGTCACAATTATTTTTCATTTAAGACCCTTATGATAAAACCAGGGTTTAAGATGACTATTGTAAAATTCAAGAAAATAGGTTTTACCCTTGATTGTTTCTTCCTTCTCGATTTTAGTTCGAGTGTTATCAATAGATTCTTTATTAAATTTTTGAAAAAAGTCAGTAATGGAAATAGCAAGTATTTCTTTGTCAAAGCTACAATACGTAGCTTCCTTAGCAAGAGCGTCGGCCTTCTCATCACCCAGAACTCCAACATGAGCTGGCACCAAGAAAAGTTCGACGGAATTTGAATTATATTGAGCAGAAATGAATGAAAGTTCTAGGTACTTCTTTTTCAACTCTAAAACATAGAAATTCGTTCTTATATTCAGCTTAGTACTATTAAGGCTTTGAAGGACACTTAGTGAGTTAGAAAATATTGTAAAATATTTGTATGTCGCCATCTAATGACTATAAGACTAACGACAGTTTGTTAGTTAACGACGATTGCTTGACGATTAGATTGTTTATAGCAACGAGGGGAGAGTTTGTTTATCTCCAGTTTTTGACTGTGACTTGAGTTGACCGCACGGATTCTTTCTTTTAATTAATTGCTGTTAATCATTAATAAACATTTTTCTTTATTTACTGATTTTCTGAAGTTGTTATTCAGTCTTATTTTACAATATATGAAAATTTTTTCTGTTGCTTTTGTTTATATATCGTCGCATATATAATATCCAATACGTCGCAAAGAGCAATGCACTCGGCTATAAATATTGATGCCTGGGCACATAAGGATCTAGTCCTGGTGATATTTAACTCGGCAAAAACAGGCAGACCCACTTAAGGATTCCTAAGAATTTTACTACCGTCAGTATAAACGATGAATGCATTACTCTGATCATAAACTCTATTGATTAAATCAGTACGATTATTAGATTTTTCTATTTCTAAACCTGGTGAATTGAATTCCACTCAGCTCTATCCTTTGAGAAAATAGCTGCGAGTTGTGTCTTTCTTCAATAGTTGTGTTGATGGTTTTGCTTCCCTACTGTAGTCTTTAATAAACTTTCTGTAATAGCTCGAGAGTCCCAAAAATTGTTTGATATTTTTTGTATTTTTTGGACGAGGGAATTCTCGGACACTTTTACATTTTTCAGGGTTGGGCTTCACACCATCTTTCGTAATGACATGACCCAGGAACTGTAATTCAGGTTTCAGATATTCCCACTTATCAGGTTATAGTTTGAGGATAACCTCTCTCATTCTCTGTCGAAAAATACGCAATTTATTATTGTGTTCCTCTAATGTTGATCCATATATGATGACATCGTCCAGATAAACAAAGCATATTTTCCCGATTAATCTTTTCAGGGTCTTGTCCATGATTCTCTGAAAGGTTGAGGGACTATTTTTCAACCCAAAAGGCATTTTGACAAAGTGATAGTGGCCTTGAGGAGTGCTAAAGGCCGTTTTATGTCGATGTTCCTTTTTCATCGGGATTTGGTGAAACCCGCTGGCTAAATCGGAGGCTGAAAAGTAGCGAGAATTGCCCAGTTGATCTAGAATTTCTTCTATATTTGGTATAGGATAAACATCTGCACGAGTTTTGTCGTTTAATTTTCGATAGTCTACTCCAACCTGCCACTTCTGTTTTTCTGATGCATCACTTTTTTTTGGAACAATCCACAGTGGTGAATTGTATGAAGAGTCTGAGTCCTCAATTAAACCTTTTTCGTTCATTTCTTTTACTTGTCTCAGAATTTCTTCCAGTTGTCCAGGTGGATATCGATATTGTTTTACAAAGACCAGAATTTCGTCTATCGTTTCGAGAGGGTGGTCCCCTAAATCGATGCCTGGTAAGAAGTCCCCTTGTAGGTCGTATACATCCTGATATGGGTCTATTATGTCCCATATAGCTTCCTTAGCCTTCTCATCTAAAATGTGGTTAAGACGTGTTTTTTCCCTCAAAAGTTTGCTTCTTTCAATTGAAGAATTACTTGATTTCTCGGTTTCTATTTTTAACATTTTCAGTTCGGGTATTTTCCTATTGAAGAATTTTAGCATCTTCTTTTTCGAGGAATGGACGACCAGCAATCCCATCTTCATCCAAGGAAAAATCGTTCGGAACTACGAGAAACATATGATCGACGTTATTTATTGTAATTTTGCATTCCTGTGTACAATTTACAGGCGTAGAATTGATGCCTGTAAGCTGTGCCCACGTCTTCCTAACTGGTAGTCCTACAGTACATTTTGATTTGATGACGTTGACGGCTGCTCCAGTGTCTGCCAGGAATAAATGATATCGCTGTCCGAACTTATTCTCGACTCTGAGCATGAAGGTTGCTCCTGGAGTCTTTGAGTTTCTTGACATTCGACATATTTGATGGGGTTGGGCACGGTAGGTTGTCGGCGTGACGGAAAATTTGGGTTCGAAGATTTCTGTGGGCAATTGCGGACAAAGTGTTCCAAACTGCCACATCCATGACAATGAAATCTTTTTTTATTTGTGTCATATTCTTTTGCGTTTCTGTATCAGAAGTTTTTAAATTTTTATTTAGATTATTCGAGTTTCTGTTAATATTTCTTTTGCTTTCGTGATTTGAAGTTTTATACACTATGCGCGATATTTTTTTTTCCTTTTCCCTTTCCAATGCTAGATACTGCGCTTCTCGAATCGTTGTAGGTTTCCCAGCTTTAACGAATATTCTGATACTTGGTTTCAGACCACGAATGTATCAGCCCCTGTTTTCCGTTATTTACTAAAATAACAGCGCGATCTTTTTTTTCGTACTCGACAGTATTATTTATTGCTCTGTTAATATTGAGATGACATTCAGTAAATCGTTTGTTATAAAGTGATATTTTGTCTAATCCTTGGTGACATTGGTTTCTCTCGAGAATAGCGATATCGTATGATTTACATTCACCGAAGTGATTGCGTAAAACTTGATATAAATCGTCTAAAGATCTAATATCATGTCCGTCGGTCGCTTTTTGTGCATTCTCAACAATTTTTTTTGCAATTACCAATCGAAAAATATATTTTTTTGATCTTCCGGTAGATTATCAACAATTGATTTTATTTTAAAAATAAAAGTTTCAACTGCTATGTTGTTACCTTCAAATTCTGCAATTAATTCGAGTTGTTGTTTTAAATTTTTTATATCAGTTGACGTCGCGACGCTATCATGCGTTGTAGATGCACGATCATCTGTGACGTGGTCTGATGTATAATTATTAGACGGCGTGTTTATACTTTCGACTATCGTGTTGAGTGTAATTAATTGACTTTGCAATGATTGTACTGCATTTATAAGTTCCGTCATCCGAGCTTCCATCGCGTTTTCAGTTATTTGAATTTCTCGAAATCCGTTTAAATCTTCTGTAGACTCGTTGGAGAAAATAGCTGCGAGTTGAGAAGAACACAAAAATACACATCCAATCCTGGATAGTTTTGTCTTTCAAAGTCTTTAGTGTGATGGAACCAGCGTAATCCACATTACAGACGGCGAACGGTCGAGCTGGAGTAATTCTTGATAATGGCCTTGAGTGTCAATAAATTTTGTTAATCAAGCGAGAAGGTATGAGACGGACAGTGAGTTTAAGTGGGTCTGCTTTATTTCTTATGAGAAGTATGATTCTTGAGTTGCCTTTATCCAAACAATCCTTGCCCTTTCTCATTCTTGTGGTGTGAGAGGAAAGGTGAGAGACGTCTGAGGTACTGGTCTGAAGAGTTGGTTGAATATAAAGCAAATTGCAGTTACTCTGAGCAATTTGATTAGACGAGAATGTCTATATGTTGTAAAATATATATGTGTCCATCTATAAATGGATTGTCAAACGACAGAATGTGTTAATAGCAATGCGCGACTGTTTGTTTATTTATGTTTGAGACTGAGATTAGCCGGAATAATACATCTTTTTTAAGATTCTGTATTTGGAATAAAAGAAGAAGGCTTAACCGAATTTGTTCAAATTTTTCAGATCTTCTTTATAATGTCTTTCTAAGAAATTTTGCAAATATCTTGAACCGTAGAGATATAATGAAAATTCAAATTTTACCAATCGACCCAATTCAAATAACTTCCTAATGGGAAGTTAATAAAAATTAAAATCTCATTTTGTAGAATAAATGAGTGACTGCTACTCACTGTCTCGTGCACTCTTTGGTACTCGTCTAACGCACTCTTTTGGTCGTGGTGGCTCACTTTTCTCAGTTTTTTTGTTCACGAACTCAACTTAGTAATTCATATAATTCATTATTAAAACTCAATGCATTCATTATCACTCAATATTAAAAAAAATCAACATTTAATCGAACTCAACGTACTCAAGCATGCAACGCGGCCTTACAACCCACGTTGTCATTCACTCAACGCATTCATCGGACTCGGTGTATTTTTCTGGTGTTTATTAGTTTTTATTCAACATAAATTATTTTACTGTGTTCATGGTATTAAATTATTACTATTGCCTATTCATTTATGAAGGTTTATTTTTGTTAATGAATTATTGTACACCTTTGATCAAGTTAACCCAGAATTCCTGAACTCATCTTTTACTCAATAACTCAAGAAAATTTTGTTAAAAATGATTGAACCCATTGAATGTTCAGACGATTTGATTGGTACCTATATCATCGAGAATGAGGGAACAGTTATCGAGAATAGTCAGTCAATAAATGAACGAGAAATTTATTAGCTATCTACATTGAAATCAACCCAACGATGTCCAGTAATGTTTACACTTGACATTCATTTTGTAACTTTCTAGTAATGGTAGTAACGTAAAAATAATGAGTAAAAAAATTTTTCAGAAATTCAATACTGTCCGAAACATTTTGCAAGCTCACAAGGTCTATTTTTACTTGAGCCTATAAAAGATCAAACCTTCACCAAATGAGTCGAATATTACTTATACGGATACTTGTATCATCAATAATAGACTGCTAATAAATCCTTGTAATGTTTTCTTTAGTTTTTTCTTAACCATAAAGTTATTGAATGTATCAAGACGAAATTGACTTTATGGTTTAATTTTTTTACGCTATCCACCAACTAAGGAAGAAATTACATTGACTAAAAGTATTGTAGAAAAATTTTGTGTGTTGAAAGATTTACACTCGTTCGACGGATTTGTAAGCTACAATAATTTGTCAATTTGATAACTTACAATTGTTATCATATTATCATGTTAGGGATTCATTGAATAATTTTAATAATTTTTATATTCATGTATTATTGATGCATGCGCATAAAAGGGGCCTCATATTGCAATTAAAAGCCTGAGATGCATTAAAGAGCATCGATGTGCCATCTAACGTGGAAAAATATAACGCACGACTCAACTGATACGCTAGCAGTGTGCAGGCTGTTGCACGGACGCAAGTAATGGGAACGACAGGTGGTAAGACTAATGCCCGACCGGGCCTTCTGTACGTGTGGCGTGTTATTGCTGCCCCGACCGAGACTATTGTCTGTGGCACGTATCAACATGTATCTTGGAATGTGATTTCATTCTCATTATGAACAGAAGTGTTCATTTAATTATTTATTTTATTATTGTATGTATTTTTACATTATTTCTTAACATATAACGACGTAGAAATACATACTAAAAGTCACAAAATACAATACTCTAGAGTTAAAAGATTTCACATGTCACAACTAATTATTTATTCAAGAACCAAAAGGATGTATTGGAAAGTTGTCTCTAATACGGCGCTTCTTATTTTGTATTTGAGTTGTTTTGGTTTCACGAAGTGTAATTACTTGAATAAACGACGTTATTCTAATAGCCTCGAAAGAAATAACAATGGGCTTTGCACGTTCACCAGTAATTAGCGACCATATTGTTTCATAATTTATACAATTACTATTCATATAATTTAATATCACGTCTTTAACTTAACATACCTCAACCGTTGAACCATCAGGTTTCTGCACGAGATAGGCATAAAATTTTGGACCGTCAGAAATAAAAGATTTCACATTACTACCGGCGCCATAACTTTTTAGCTCATCGGTTAAATCTCCAAGATAGTTTCCAGTTTCTAGATCAATGCTATTTTCATTACATACATAGATAACCGAATCGGTCTCACAATAAAGTGCACGATCACCTAATTTTTCTGAATAAGAATATAATTTTAAGCGAGCTTGGGCCGTTGTATAAGCTGCTATGACAACATTTGTCGTAGGGTGTGATTCGAGAGATTCTTTTTGTGTACATGTGAAAAATATAGAACAGAGTTATTAACACAATGTAAACCTGTAATATCAATTTCAGGATTTGTTAATAATTCCATAAGTTTCGCACGATCAGTAACAATCACCGTTTGTGTAAGATTCTCGCGCTGACCAAATTTTCCCCATAAAGAATTCAAAAATAATTTTGCGACTGATCTTAAATCAGAATTATGCATTATTTTATTAGCTTCTAATTTGATACCCTCAGCTTTGTCATAATTTTCTATGTATAATTTCTGTTCAGTGGAATTATTTGCGCATGACTTTGGCCAACCGCTTGCCTTTTGCTTTATTTTCAAGAAAGTGTTGATGTCGTCAGTGAAAAGACCACGTACACCTGTATCCCTGTTATATTGAATAATCTCGTACTGCTATATCTCCATTACTTTTAAAACACGATAATTTTTTTCTATAACATTACGTATTTCGTCAACGACTCAGTTACTATGTTATACACGCGTAGCAATATCGTTATAGTAACAGTTATCCTGATGACTCATTTCGGCACAGGTCCTACATAATACAAATAGAAGTTTACCGTGGAATCTTGATGGTAAAACAGGATATAAAAGATCACGGGGTAGTAAAATCGAACATTTTATAAGACCCTCAATGCCAAGAAAATTATTTTCATTTGGTAGTATTTTATTACATTCAAAACCGACGTAAATTTTCAGACGACCAACGGGAAATTTTCCTATTTTACACACGTATAGATAAAGCGAACATACATCAATATATTTTATTTATTCTGATTCAGCTACATCACGTAACATAACAATGTTTTCAGTGCGCCCGCCAAAAAAAGCATCACGAGGTTTAAGTGGCGTGTTTTATAGCGAAGGATATATATTAATTGATATTTCTAAACTGGGATTATTCTTTAGAAATTGTTTGTAACTGCACTCCCACTCTTCTATCAATGTATACCCCAATGAGCGTATTCTATCTGAAGTAGCAGGTGTTGATTCTAATTGCTGATCAAAGGTTTCATCGTGGCGGAGTTTTTTATCTCTATTTGCACGAAGACACAGAGGGCAGCCATGCCAATAACAGCCAAGAAATTGAAATACAATTTTTTTTATAAATCATTATTGTTTGCACAACATACACATACCTTTTGAACAACGCAAAGACTTTAATATTCTAGTACTGCTGTGTTTCGAAATCATAGAATAAAAAGACAGCTTTCAAAGGCTCGGATATTTTGAGAACACTCATATAGCATTGATGATTCAACGGCTGATTACAATCACAAATACGACAATAAGTTGTATCACAAGCTTGCTGTTTTCTTTTATCTGTCGTACATTATTAGACAAAAATATTTTTTACAAATTTGTACCAGATTACAAATAGATAAATCTTTATCAGTACCAGTAAGTGTCGCAGAGCCTCTGAGTAAAAATTTGTAATAGAAGCGATCACTTAAAAAATGTCTATTACATTCATGACACATGCGTGATTTTTCAGGCGTGCAGACAGGTGAGCTACCACATCGAGAACATTTCAAACGACAACGATGCTTTGCTGGAGGTGTGGAATAACTTTTATTACACGCTGAACAAAAAGAACGGGCACCTGTTGCGGTGCTGAGATTTAATATCGGTTAATAGTGATGCGTTTGTTGATAATATAAAATGAATAAAGTTGTAATAATAGTACCGTAACTTTTTTCAACAATACTCCGTCCATCCGAAAAAGGTGATTTTCCCTTTTCTAATGTATAAAATTCATAAACAACAATAGCTATACCTTTACGAGAAAAATATCGCTGAAAAGCATTTATTTCATCAAGCCTGCACAAGGCATTTTAATATCGGCTTTGCTTACCAACTCTAAGGCTGCAGCGCGCTGTAAGTTACATCTTTTATCGCACATTGTCTTCCACCGTTTTTGTAACATACCTGTACGAATTTCACCACGCTCGGCATGAAGATCAGCGACAAGTAAACGTGGAAAACATACATTATCATCGTTAGTAATACGCAAAAGAGAAAGCTTAAAAATATCTTCAGATGTTAGCTTTTTATTACCACTCCCCTGACACGTCGTACAATTAAAATCGTTGATACAATATTATCATCACTATTCAAGTCACTAGCACTTTGAGCAATTTTACATAGTAAATCCCATAATTCGTGACTGTCGTGGCGGTCTAAAATGAGTCCAAATTGGCCCTGTTGTTAATCTTTTGTAATTAATAGTAAAGCCTATTTTATCACGATCTGTACATGACTGCGTAATGTATAATGTAATGTCAGTTAAAGCACCCTCGAACCACTCTAAATGATTATGATTATGGGGTGGATCTGTTATTTTTATAAGACATTCTTTACCCATAACTTGAAATTTTGAAAAATTTTTTACACGCTCTCTATCGATAATAAAACGACGGCCTGGTGAGTAGAAGTCAGCAAAATTTTCTTATGATATACTTGGCAATACGTTGCTTCGGTTGGTTGTCTTCTAGAGTTTTTTCGCTGCTGCTTTGGTTACAGCTCCGTCGTATTGAATATCTATAATTTGATAGGTGAAGACTGCATTATCCTTCACGAGGACCCCAATTGTAATCATAACCTATACAAATTTAATAATTGTACTCGTTATAAAATTGGATTGAAAAATAATAAATAATTACTTCCAGAGGATGATGCTGATGAACTTTGTTGACGTGGTTGCATAGTGTCATCGTTGTCTGATAAAACAGAAATTTTGTTATTGTTTTCTTCAAAAATTTCTGCAGGAAATGGCGGCTTAGGGGTTGGGTGTAATGCTTTTGAAAGCATGTCAACATCTGTTTCTTCTTAAGTATCAAGTCTGTAAGGGATGCTGATGTCACAGCTGCATTGTGACTGAGAACAGGAGACTGTAGAAGTACTGTTCCCATCAGTACACCAAGGTCCATGATACTCAGTAATAATTTGATCACTATAATTGACATTTAACCACCGACTTTTTTCGAGATTCAAAGGTATATCCTCTGGTTTGATAATCAGAGTGCTAAGAGAAGTGCTAGGATAGGCGGAGCGGATCCGGTGAGCTCGACTAAGCACGAGCTGGGACGAGAGCGAGTCCAGCTGACAGGTTGCGATTAACCTCTTGCAACACAATTCCTTTATCGCTGCTAGTTAAAGCATGTGCTACTTCGCGCATGATACTAAAATTTGATGTTAGTAAACCACGTTTGTGTGCTCGAGCTAATAAGCGGTATGACACGAGTAATACAATACGTCTTAATAAACGTAATAAACACAGTCGGGATAAATTATCCCACCTCTCAAGTCGCGATTCAGGATAAAAACGAGAAATCGATGGCGATAGCGGCAAATCACATAGCGGATCAGGACTTTCAAAGCCGAAGTATAAAAAGCGATGGTTGAAATTTTCATCCAAGTAATGGCGGCACTAAAAAAAATATAGTCCCGAACATTTCGCAGGCTTTTCTGCTGCAACGTAGTTGTTCAATAATGCAAAAGATACACCTCGTAATAAAATAAAAAAATGGTTAGAAAATCAAGACTTTACATCGTATGACGAGGCGTCGTTTTCAAAGGCGGACGTATAACGTTCCACATGTAGACGATGTATGGGAAGCAGATTTAGTTGATCTACGTAATGTTGCTACACGGAGAAAACTAAATTTCTGTAGCGACGTCAAAATTGCAATTTTGAATTGTAAATGACCTAATTGATCATAGAAATAGTAAAATGTACAATTTAAATTAGAATTATTTTCATTTTTATTTGATTTTTGTGAGTTATTTTAAGTTATTGAAATACTTCAATTTCATTAGTACTAATGACTAAATTATGTATCAAATTTCTTTTAGCTGAAATTTGTTGTACTTCTTAACCTAAAAATATTGCTATTTCTATTTTTTTAGGAGTAAATACTGTTTATTGACTGGAAGGTATCGACTACAACTTGTAATTGTAAATATGAGCAATTAAAATCTGATCTGCTACTCACATTGACATATAACGTTAACAATTTACAACGTTCATACATTATTACAAATTTAATAAGCTAATATTACTCGTTTTTTTTGTAAAAATGTAAATAATGGGTCCTTCGTTTAAAGATTACAATGTACAGTTGTACGAATTGTACGAAGCAATGTAAAAAATAATAAAAATTCATTTGCTTAATTACAACTTGAACATAACAACATTTCAGCTTTAAAGGAGAAAAGCGGAATTCTCTTTTCCCGCGCAATCATTTTTGTGTAATTCAATTCACTGTAATAATTGCAATTTTAAATAGTGACCTCTATTGATTAACACGCAAAGTGTTAAACGTTACAATTTAGAAAAGTAATCTAAATCATTTTAGAGGTCGCTTGGCGAATATTACAATTCATATTTGTAAACATCTCCAGCGATAGCTCGACGTGCAGTGAGGTTCAGATGTTTGCGGTCAATCGGTCAGTTTAGTTCTACGTTTGTCCCTTTGAGTGCCTTAAGTTTGGATCGTAGTGTTTTTTCTGTTAGAAAAGGAATATTATTTGGTAAGTATTTAATTTTTCTCTTTACTGTAGCATAACGATGCATACTCATCATCTAATATTTCATTGCTACACTATTCGTCAAATTTCTTTTATTTGTTCAAATTGTGTAAAAATTTAATTCTGCTACATCATTACATCTAATATCATTTTTCCAGAGAAATAATATTAGTAATTATTCACACTGTTATAACACAATGAACAATTCCTATCCTATTTTAGGTGAGACCAATGAGGGTCTTGCAAAAACCTATACTGAACTAATACCGTTGCACACAAGCAACAAGACTAATCTTGCTTCTAACACTTTGTACGAAGTATGTTTCTATCTCTTATTTTATTTTATTATTTTCAGACCCATTCCTTCATGTTTAATTTTTTCATTTAAAAAATTTTTTTTTGTTTGAGTAGCATGCAGCTATTTAATTTCGTAATGATAATTTAATATCTTCTATGGATGCGCAGTCCATTTTTATACAAGCCATTGTAACACCGATAGCTGTGTGTATTCAGTTGTTTTGTTTTTTTTTCTTATTTCTTACAAGCAGATGCATGCTCTACAAATACTGATGGTTTCAGGAATCTACTTCTAATTCTGCTAATGTTGAAGAAAATATCAATCGTGACGAACAAAATTTTGCCGTTTTAGCTCCTGTATCTCAACCAGATATAGTTCAAAGTGCTGCAAGTACACAAGTAATCATTATTTTCTTCTATTTGAATATTTAGTGATGATTTATTTTTAATGATTAAGTAAGAATGTTCATTTTATCATAGATTCCACTGAACGAGTGGTTACAAAGAACACCAAAAGGACGAGATTTTTTGATTACATACGAAATTTTCAAGACTTTATCAGATTCATCTAGAGATGTGTTAGTAGATCAGATTCTGCTGCGTGAAATTGATGGGTTACCAGCATTACCGAAAGGAATTCCACCGTCACGATACTCACAATTAGCCAATGAAATTGTTACTCTTTTTCCTCAAGAATCAAGTGGAATTTACTATACTCCACGTGTTCCGAAAGACGCTTTTTCAACTTCTGCTTATGACGCCAAAGGAAAATTATTACATCATTACAGCTACATGAAGCGTTGTCATAAAAAATTATTAAAAATTCAGCAAGAAATTACAAAAAATAATTCTGAAAGTAATTTTATATTTCATACAATATTAAATTATCATTATATAAATAGATAAATATACGTAAATTTTTATATCTAGAGCGGCAAATAATTACTGAACAGGAGTCTGAAAAAATCAAATTTCTTAACAATTATTTGGAGCCTTGGCCAACAGTAGAACAGTACTGGAGAGAAACATTTCATTCAAGACGAAAAATTCTGGAAGAGCTTCATGATATTGATGCTTATTATAAAAAATTTCCATGTTTGAAACAGCCTCTTGGAAACTTACTGGTGAATATTGTGACGATACTTTTCCACTGGGGTAGGTGTACTCAGTATTCACCTTCCTCCAGGACCCTAATTTATCAGCTAACATCCCTGGTTCGCTTATAATCATTATAAACGACGGGCGCTAAGTTATTTTTATCGCCAGAATAACTAAACTGGCAAAACTTACATCTAATCCGAAAAAAACTTAAACCTAGACCAAAACTTACAACTAATCTTAAATCAAAATCCACAATTCTCAAAAATCTTAAAACTAATTACGAAATCTTAAACTAAACTTAATTAAGATGCTGCTGGTAAAGAGGTCCTGACAGGGGATCTCCTGGAGCTCAGTTATGTGGGTTGTGGAGAGAGGGTCAGGGCCGGCAATAATCCTCGGTTGAACCCCACAAAAGTATTCAAAATTATTAAATAAACAAACGGGAGTTGAAGGCTCTTCTTTACTAATTATTTAAATACCAATTATCAATTAATGCCTAATTTATTAAAACAAAATCAATTTTCTTATTCATTATTCAATTAACAAAAATCATAAATCATTCTGTAACGATTCTGCATCATCAATAAAGAAAAATATTTTACAAACAAATAATTCTAACTCGAATTCTGGAACAAGTTTTAAATAATTACCTATCGTTTCTAAAATTTAAACATTAATTAACCTTAATCTAACGGCTCTAATCTCAAATACCCTGATTTTTATCTTATAAATGACTCTAAAACCCGAAGCAAAATCATCAATATCTCTTATAATTTAAACTATAACACTCTAAACTGAATTTATTAACTAACTAAATCACGAAAGCAAGCCAAGGGTGGAAGATTCCCTACATTTCATTATTCTACTTCTAAATTGTAACAAAACTATCAAAAATTACCAAATATCAGACTCAGTACGACTTCCAGGAGCTACAGAGGATACTTAGGTGTCGTAAACTGGTCTCGACACGTTCCTGGATACTCTGGAACCTCCTCTATGCATCAGGGACCTCCCTGTAGTCTGCCATAACTCTACTTGATTGTTTCTTCCTCCTGGGCCTGTTCTCGTCTTCAACCTCCAATAACCCTCGCCATCTTCAATCTTCGAACTCCGATTTCTAACTGCTTCCTTTGATTACCAGAATCGAACTGCTCTCGTCAATCTCCAAAAACGAACTCTCTTCTCTTCAAGCTCCAAACTACTTCTCTCTTATCAAACTCCAAAATTGTACTCTCTGCATTCTTTATCCCCACTCCAATCTCACAATCAATCTTCTTATTTGCAGAACCACTTCTCCATTAGTAGCTTCATCACGCGATCTCTCCTAGATTTCATTGTGGAAGGGCGACTTAACCTAGGTGCTTCCTTGGAGGTGAGGTTGATCAGGCTTCCCCCACAAGGCCTGCAAACTTATATCTAATTCTTCAAACTAATTTCTTCACAAAATCTCCAAAATGCCCATTCCACACCTCCATCTCTTCCATTGGAGTGCCATATTACTGGCCTGATCAGGTGATGATCACTCACAGGGCTAGAACGTCTTCTAGCATGGATCCTCTAACGGGTGGCACGTTTCATTTGGCCCTCATCTCCACGTTAGCGACCCACTTCTCCTCATAATGGTTTCACAGCTCCTCAAATCTGTCTTACTTCTCCTCTACTAGCTCCTCCTTATCCTATAGAGTCTTTTTCTACTACCAAAATTAAATACATAATCTTCCAACCTTGCTACCTCTCTTTACATCAATATTTCAAAATAAGTAATAACAAAAATAACTACAATTCATTAGATTAAAATAGTTCATAAACCAAACGTGAACCATCACTGTAACCATCGGTTAAATAGCCCCTGAGGACTCAAAATAATGAAATATGACGTGAACAATAGCTAGAGCAACCCACATGGGCTACGATTAGCTTCCAATATTCATTAAATTATTCTTTAAGGTGTCAATGGGACGTTATCCCAAAAATAACGTCACAATATATAATTAAAATTGAGAATATGTCAATAAGATTTCTAATTCAATGAATCATGTTGTATGATTCTAGCTTCTATTTGATTTTGGTACTTTGTATCCGGGAAAAGTCGACTTGATCCAACAAAACTGGGCAATATTAAAGATTTGTTTAGTGCAGTTATTAACTGGTATACGTCGACCTAAGGATCCTACTCATTCACAACTAGTTGATTCTTTTTCATCAGCTTCTGAGTGTAAGTTAATATTTAAGAACTTCTATTGTGAAATACGAATTTGGATTTCATTCAACTCAATTTTTTGTATTATTAATTTAGCTGAGCTCGATGCTCTTTTATTATGGCTTTTACCTACAATGTTAAAGAAGCCTAGTCCTATAACTCCAAGTATTGATGTACCTACTAAACGTGGAAGGAAAAGAAAAACTGCTGATGATTCAGAATTAACCTGTTGGAACCCTACGACAGCAAAGATTCAGGGAGGCTTTTTATTTCATGTTGAGGTAACGCATTCAGTAAATTACTAAATTTAAAATATACTGAAGATTATTTTACAGTAGATTTTTTAATGTTATTTCTGTTTTTATTCTGTAATATAATTTGAAGTAAGTACAACATTTTTTCATTTTCACAGACTGCAAATGAAAAAAATGAAGCAGTCGAACGCGTAAAACGTTGGATGGCTGATAGAAAAATACCATTTCAGCCACGTCCCATCATCGTAGGACCACTGAAAGCAATCCAGGAATCATACCTTCGAGTAAATGATATTTTATATTCAGCTCGAAATCCGGTGGATGCGGTAATTACAGTTTTTCATATTTATTTTGCATTAAAAATTAAGTATCCTCCTGAATCTCGTTCTGTATGGCTTGTTATTCAAAAAGTTGTTTTTAATATTGATACTCATGAAGATAAATCTTTACCCCCATCAGTAACTGCACTTATCAGCGATATTAGATCTGTTTACACACGTCTTAACGGAGTACAAAATTAAGAATCTCCAAGTAATAAAAATACTGTTTTTTTTAAAGCAAAGATTCTAATGTAATAAGTAGCAAAGAACTGCAGTTACAATGAGTAAAATAAAATGTTCATGTTTGCAAATGTTCAATAGCATTGAAGAATTTAATATTCATGTTAAATATCATACAAAACATAATTTTGGGTATTTTGAATGTTAAAAGGATTGTTATAGACGCTACGATAATTTGAAGTCATTTAAAGTTCATCTTAAAAGTCATTACAAATCTAAGAGTGACGTAACAGATAATGCAATAGTCAATAACTTTTATCACGATGATGCTTGTAATAATTTAGTCGAAAATGATATACATTTAGATGATGATGAAAATGATTTTTGGTCCTCTTCATACAATAATGTTTTAAAACAAGATGCATCAACAAATAGCAGTATCACATATGAAACTTTTAGATATATTTTATCAGTTACTGCCACACAATTTACGTCTCGTTTATATGGAAAAACAGACATTCCTCGAAAAATCATACAGGATATAATTGCAGATGTCGGAAATTTTTTAAATAGTGATCCTTTTCGATTTTAACAGAATGAAATTTGATACTAACAAATTGGAGTTAATAAAGAAATTGTTAGAAAGTATATCAAATGTATTTAAAGGATTGAATTCAGAATATTTAAGGTTTCAAAAATATGAGGATAGTGGGGACTTTATTCCACCAATTTCTGTTATAGTAGGTTCAGATGTTCAAATAAAAAGAAAAAACAATAAAAATTTTCTAAAGCCACAGAATGCAACCATTCAGTATATTCCAATAGTTCTTGTATTAAAGCGTTTTTTGGAAATGCCAACAGTTTTTGATAGAATTAAAATTTATAATAGATTTTTAGAATCTCAGAGTAATCAAGGAATTATCAGTAATTTTGTTTCTGCTGATTTGTGGAAAAAAATTGTGAGGCTTAATCCAAATAAATTTATCTTACCAATATTCTCATATTGTGACGATTTTGAAAATAATAATTGTTTAGGGGGACATGCTGGTAGCACTGGAAAAATGAGTGGTGTATACATGCAGTTAGCTTCATTACCTCCAGAATTCCAAGGCAAATTAGAAAATATTTTTTTGGTACAAATATTTCAATCAATTGATAGAAAAATTTTTGGAGCACCAATGATTTTTCGAAAATTGGTTGATGACTTGAAATTTCTTTCAACTGAAGGAATTGTGATTAAAACGTGCAAAGGAGAGGAACAAGTTCATTTTGAATTGGGATTAATTTTAGGCGATAATCTTACTATGCATGAACTTTTAGGCTTTACTGAATCATTTTCGTCAACGTATCCATGTCGGTTTTGTGAAATTACTAAACACGATTCAGAAGATACAACTACTGAAATTCAAAATTTAGTTAGAAGTACACAATCGTATAATAATGCAGTTCAGATGCTGAACTTAACAAAAAATAATGTTCGTGGTATTGTTGAAAAATGTGTGTGGAATGAACTTCCTTATTTTCATGCTGTTGAAAATCTTTCTGTAGACATTATGCATGATTTCTTAGAAGGGATTTGTAAATATGAACTTGTTGATATATTTCAGTACTTTATCAAGAATAAAATCATTAGCTCGGAGACTTTAAACAACAGAATGTTATCCTTTGACTTTGGAGAAAATTGTAAGCACAACAAGCCTTCAGATATTTCACCTGATTCAATTTCTAAGTCTAATCTCAAAATTTCTTCTGCTGAATGTATCTGTTTAATGCGACATTTAGGGATGCTTTTAGGTGATCTTATACCTGAAGGTAATGTGGTATGGAATATTTACATTACTCTTAATGAAATTTTGAATTTTCTGATGGAAAGAAGTAATCATCATAAGTCTCATGAATTCTTAGGTTGTTTAATTCGAGAACATTTAGAATTATATAAAACAGTATTGGGGAAAAAATTGAAACCCAAGCATCATCATGCCACACATTATGAAAGAGTTATGCGTTTAATAGGCCCACTTTGTTTAGTCTGGTGTATGAGATATGAAAGTAAAAATAAGTCTTTTAAAAGTATAGCTAAAGTCTCAAATTCACGAGTTAATTTACCCTATACACTTGCATTGAGACATCAACTTCAATTGTATGATTATTTTTCTTCAAATTCACCTAGTAATCCTTCACCAAAACTAGGGCCACAAAAAATCATTAAAATTTCAGATATTACAACATCTACAATTTTAACACTTAAATTGAACAATTTGTTTTCTAAAGAACTGAAAAGTTGTAGATGGATTATATACCAAGGTAATAAATATAAGAAAAGTAAAATTGTTAATATTAGTCGTGAAGAAGAATTGATTTTTTCAAAATCGATGAAATATTAATCACGAATAATTCAGATATATTTTTTTTAGCAACTAAAATCGATGCATTCTTTGACCCACATTTTCAAGCATACGAAGTAGAACCATCAAACATAATTATTTGAAGTATTGTTAGTTTACGAGACGTAAATGGTATATCCTCTTTATCACTATTACCAAATGGTAAAGAGTATATTTGTAAAAGATGACAATCCATTAAACATATCAATAATATTGTAAGTGAAGAAATACTCATAATACTACTAAAGTAATGTAGATTAAAATGTTTATTTTGTATTTAAGAATGTGCCAATTGTTTGATTTTTATAAATAAATAAAATGTTCTGAAATAAACAAAATTTTATTATTGTTGAAAATAAATACAAATGTACAATTTCTCTGCAAATGAATCAGTATAAATCATTGTAAAATAGTCAATATTCATTCGTTCTTAGTGATCAATTTGTGACTAGCTTGAACTTCGACTAGAATAAGTTCATGACTGAAAACGAATGAATATTAACTATTTTGCAATGTTTTTTACTAAGTCATCTCTAGAGAAACAGTAAATAAAATTGAAACCCCTTTTTTCCATCAAATAATGAATCTTATTAAGTTATAAACTGTAAAAAGAAGTAAGAAAACTACTCTCTTTTACAAAATAAAACTGTAATTCTTGAATACTTATTTATAACATGTACATGTTAATTGTTGAAAGCTATCATTTTTCCTTTGTATAAATGATTACGTATATCGTTTTGTTTCACGTTTCAAAAATGTAATTCTTATAACTCTAGAAGGAACCCTTACAATTTTAAATGTCACTCTTTATCAACAAATAATCTATTTCTCGGAATATCTTACAATTTTTGTTTGATCTCATGCAATTAGAAATTGTAATAATTACCATTTTTGATAAAGTTTGTAATTTTTACAATTTTTACCTCCGAAGCGACAAGCTACTCAGCAAAATTGTGACTATCGCGTACGTATTTAGGTATTTTTTACACTTTCGTTTTCTCCGTGTACTTATAATGACAATATTAAGTATTTATTAGTTGTCATTGATGTTCTGAGTAAATTCTTATGGGTTAAAGAATTCCATGACAAAACAAGCTGAACTGTTGCTCGAGCAATGACACGGATTTTTAAACGTAGTGATAAAAGATTGCTACGCATATTACAAGCAGATCGTGGTAAAGAATTTCTGGGTAGTGATTTTTAAAAAGTTTTAAATGAAAAGGAAATTATTTTCAGAACAGTGAGAAATCCTGATGTTAAAGCCGCTATTGTTGAACGCTTTAATCACACGTTGAAAAAGCGAATGTGGCGTTATTTTACATATGCCCACACAAAAAGATACATTGATGTTCTACAGAAAATTGTCTTAGTTTACAATCATACTAAACACAATACAACAAAATTTATGCCTTTTGAACTTGATACTGAGAATGAATTAGTAGCCTTTCAGAATATGCAACATCGTTATGAAAATAATAGATGGCGTAAAAAAGTATCGAAAATGTCTAAATATAACGTTGATGATCTAGTCCACATCAGTAAAACAAGGGCCGCTTTCATAAAAGATTATACAAGCGGCTGAAGTGGAAAAATTTTTAAAATAATTTGTGTGTCAAAATTTTGTCAGCCGCCTTTATATATACTTTAAGTTTGAAACCATCAAAATATAGATGGTACTTTTTATAAGGGGAAGCTGTCAAGAGTGGATCAAAAATCAAGAAAATAAAAATGACACTGCAAAAAGACGAGTTCCACATAATCTTACCTAGTAATAGTAGGATGATTTATTTTCCTGAAAATATAACAACGCACTTTGTTACACAATTATCACATCCTCTAAAATTGCCTAGGGAGTGGGGCGTATTCTTGGAAGAAATAAGTATTTCTATGAATCTTTTGAATGTGCCTGCAAAATATGCCAGTGTTTCTTTTCCACTCATACATGACGTCGATATACTAGAATTCGCGAGAGAAAACGCTGCTAATACTTATAATTTTGACAAAGCAGAAATTCATGAGTCGTTTATTCCTGTTGGTGTATATCAAACACTTAAGCATCCAACTGATGAATTACATAAACTCGACATTATGAACGAGCATATCAAATGAATGGTGAATTCTGGTGGTTGTGTTGAAACTACAATGATTTGCGACGACAGTTGTAATGGGGTACATCTGGTCCAACGATCACCTTATCTCCAGCAAATTCTTGGGTTCCCAGCAAAGAATACACCTAAATTATCAGCTCATCTCTAAAGCACACGGCTTGCAAGCATCTTTGCATCTCTACCATGCAGCTTATTTATTTATACAGATATTTGTCAAAATTATTTAACAGGTGATGTACAGACATCATTAATACGTATTGTGCCTCTTGATATGCATAACTATGCATATAAATCAACGGAAATAAAGTCATTTTCAACAATGCTCTACATACCACTATCAACAACGGCTATTCGTACAATCGAAATAGATATAAGAGATAAGTTCGATAAACCTATACCATTTAAACACGGTACGCTGACAGTAACGCTACACTTTAGAAGGCTAAGATAGATATGTATCAAGCAATTGAATACGATATTCCACAGCGTGGGTTTGGGCGTAGTGGTTACAGTGGCATTAGTCAAATTTACATTGGATCACCTCATCAGAGATGTCATGGTATCGGTAGTTTTCTGGGTAGCTTATTTAGGAGTGCTCTGCCCTTCTTAAAAAGTGGCGCAAAAGTTGTCGGTAAAGAAGCTCTCAAGTCAGGCCTAAATATTTCTCACGATGTACTTGACAACGGTTTGTCATTCGAAGAATCAGCTCGCACGCGTTTATGAGAGTGAGGGCGAAATTTGTAACGCAAAGCTAAAAAAAATTGATAGTTTAATGAGAGGTTCTGGCTACATACCGGTAGGTTCATCATCAGATAAATAATTGCTTCTGGGCAGCCGTTTAGAGAACATCGACTTTCAAAAAAGAAGAAAATGCGGTACAAAAAAAGTTAAAAAGTCAAAAAAGCAGAGACGTTGAGTAAAGAAGAAGAGTAAAAACCGTAAAATTAAAAGAAACGCAAGAAAAATTAAGAAGTCGAAAAGGCAAGTAAGAAATCGCGGTGCGTGGCAAACATATTTACAAAATAACTATGGCTGTTCTTCATGTACCATCATGTGAATGTGCAAAAACAGAGTTGAAATTATTCTCTGTTTCACCTATACAAACAACAATTGAAGGTTCTCAACTAGTGTTGTACAAGCCAATTCCATCGTTAACGGATAATTCACCTATTGAATTTGTCGTTCAATGCCAAAGAGATGAATACATAGACCTCGCGCATACTATGTTGAATTCAAAAGTCAAAATTACAGCCCGCCATACGCCAATGGCTGCAAGTGATCCTAAAGCCGGCCCGCAACCTATGGCTGTCGCGCCTATAAATAATTTTATGCATTTTATGTTTAATCAAGTTGAAGTTCTTTTTAACCAAAAATGTGTATTACCTCCTAATAGTTTATACGTCTATAGAGCCTACATTAAAACACTGTTAAATTATGGACGAGACGCGAAAAATTCACATCTGAGTACCGTTGGCTGGGCTCAAGATACACCTAGTAAAATGAACAGTCTCACTGATGAGAATGAAGAGCTGAAAAAACGTCGTCAATATTTATCATATGGAAAAACGTTTGATTTTTTTGATCATTTACATTGTGACGTGTTCAATCAAGAACGCTTTTTAATAAATGGCGTGGAAATACGCTTACGCTTGACAAAATCTCGAGATTCGTTTTGTTGAATGGACGCGGCTAATGCTGAATGTAAAGTTGACATAATTGAGACCTCTTCAATAATGAGACGTGTAAAAATAACACCAGGTACTTTGCCAACGATTGCTCGTGCTGGTGGTTTTGTTGATCATAAGGCTTTCAACGTCGATCGGAAATTAAACCCGTTCAATTCTCATCATTATAAAATTAATTGTTTATTCTTGTATGTCGATGGACGACAAATTCCCTCAAAACCTCTACAGCCAGATTTCACTAAAAATTCCCTGTATCTTGACTGCTATCATCCATTATTCTCAGAAACAGGAATACATTTTCTTAATGAAGGAAACGAAATTAGCCGCACGGATTATCCAAACGGCTATTGTTTATTTGCTTTTGACTTAACACCTGATCTTGCTGGCAAATAGTAATACACACTGGAATTTGATCCGCCATAGCAGCGTGCGTCTTGAGGTACTCTTTGATGATGCCCTAGCTTCAACTATAAACTGTATTATTTAAGCTGAATATGAACATATACTTAAAATTGATTCATCGCGCCAAATTATTGTGGATTTTGCTGGCTGAGCACATATTTGATTAAATATAATTATATAATTCAATAAAGTGCTCAGTATTGAGCTAGTCACTCAGTTGTAACACGTTTTTAGTATCAAGAATTATTTGTATCTAAAATGAAGTTTGTAATTGATATCCAAGGATTCTATAATAACGACGTTAATTGTTTGGCAGAAGAAATTGCGTTAATTAATCTAGAAGCAAACATCATTGGTCACTGGATAATTTCTGCAGAATTTCCATATTCACTATTGTCAATAGCAAAACAGCACACAAATATTTTGATGACAGTGCAACATGGTATTTGTTGGTATTCCTTGGTACGAGAGGTCATCATCAATCAAGGCCGTATACAGTAATCTACGGGCTGTTACACACGCTGCTGATCAAATTTACACTCTAGGTTTCATGCAAAAACATTTATTCGGGACAGCCGCATGCCAAAAAATTATAAATATCAATGACATTAAATATCAATGAAATTAAATCAGTAAACCATCATTAACTGATGAGTCAACCGATGAGATCATTTATAGTGATTGGCTAAAAAATTTTTTAACAACACCTGGTGTCTTCGAAAACGATTTGTCAATAGCGGCAAAATCTACAGCACAACTACCAGATAACAAAAATTTAAATTGTTGCACCACTAACTGCGAAGCATGTTATGAATACGCTACAAATTATAGAAGCCCTCCAGTGTATTCCAGAGAATACTATAGGCGTATATCCAGCCGACAAAATCCCGAAGGTGTGGACAAAACCGACAGCACATGTCGTTAATAATGATGGCCACAAACAACCAGGGCAACACTGGGTTGCCATGTACGTCAATTGAGATGGAGTCGGCTGCTACTTCGACAGCTATGGACTGCCACCAATTATTCCAGAACACCTTAGACGACTTAGAGAGAATTGCAGATACTTCCGACACTCCATCAAGCATTTACAACAAGAAGATTCTCAAGTTTTCGGCCAATATTGTATCATGTTTTTGTATGCTATGTCTATTAATTATCCACTTAGCTACTTTTTATCTTGCTTTAGTCGAAAATATTCCGAAAACAATGAAATTGTAAGTAAATATTATAAGTCTTTTGAGAGAAAAAATTACGTTAAATATGATAAAAATAATTTTGTGGGTAAAGGGGTAAAATTTCATGAAACATGTTTATGTAAAAATAAAAATATGTAATATTTTACACTTATAAAAATGTGAAAATATATGTGACAATCAATGTGCTTATGTAGAAATAAAAATATGTAATATTTTACACTCATAAAAATTTAAAAACATATCCAATAATAAGATAAATAATTAAATGAACACTTCTGTTCATAATAAGAATGAAATCACACTTCAAGATATATGTTGATACGTGCCACAGACAATAGTCTGCGCACAACTGTTATAAATATGCAAAAATGTTTGTGCGCAGCTCGTGCAGACGCCGATCATTGGCTAATAAAAAGCATTCATCTGACCGTGGGAACCTCTCGGTCGGGGCAGCAATAACCCACCACCCGTACATAAGCCCTGGCCGAGCGGGTCTGAACGCTAAAAACTGCGCTCAGACAGCTCGCGGCGATGGCATCAGTCCCACCATCCGTCGCCCTCACCACTTGTACCCGTGCAACGGCCTGCACACAGCTAGTGTACCCGTTGAGTCGTGTGTTATATTTTTTAATGTTAGATGGCACGTTGATGCTCTTTGATGCAGCCCAGGCATTCAATTGCAATATGAGGCCCCCGTTACGCGCATGCATCAATAATACATGAATATAAAAATTATTAAAATAACTGCATGTAATTTAACTACTTATGATACTTTTATAATTAAGAACAAGACTAATTACAATAAATATTCTAATTATGGAGGGTAATTATTAATGTAATTCTTTTTACTCATGTAAATATAAACCCCTACTTCACGCTACACGCCTATCCCCACCGCCCGCGGCACAGCTTCACTTGACGCAAATTCATTCCCACCTTGTGGTGGGGATAGGAGTCGGGTCTACCAAAGTTGCTCCATGGTACTGATGTTGAACATATTAGTCTTGATGAAATCACACCAAAAATAGCCCTAACGGACTTCACAAAAATACGCGCCAAGTATGAATAACGAAGACGATAATCATCGTTCATCAAGTGCGATCTCTATAAAACTTCTTTATGTGAACAACTACAAAAATGCATGGAATCATTGCAGCCAAGTATTTAAACATAAAGATTAATTATATTTAATAAAATAAAATAGAAATGTTTTTTAATTTTCGTTAAATTATTATGTAATTTTTACATAAATCAAAGACAAACTCTTTATAATGAGATGGAAAAAAAATTCAATACATGAAGAAAGTTGACAGCCTTATTACGTTTTAAAATTTTGAAAATAGAAAAAAAAATTGAATTAAAAACAAAATTTCTCTTTTTTTATAAAAATTTATTTGAACACAATTAACTTGGCGTGGCTCTTACAGCTGAAGATAAAACGATAATTGATTAGATAGTTCATATAATCGATAGCCATGCCGAGTTAATTGTGTTTAAATAAATTTTTATAAAAAAAGAGAAATTTTGTTTTTAATTCAATTTTTTTTTCTATTTTTAAAATTTTAAAACGTAATAAGGCTGTCAACTTTCTTCATGTATTGAATTTTTTTTTCATCTCATTATAAAGAGTTTGTCTTTGATTATTTAAAAATTACATAATAATTTAACGAAAATTAAAAAACATTTCTATTTTATTTTATTAAATATAATTAATCTTTATGTTTAAATACTTGGCTGCAATGATTCCATGCATTTTTGTAGTTATTCACATAAAGAAGTTTTATAGAGATCGCACTTGATGAACGATGATTATCGTCTTCGTTATTCATACTTGGCGCGTATTTTTGTGAAGTCCGTTAGGGCTATTTTTGGTGTGATTTCACGATTTTTTGTACAACAAACGGAATGTGCATCATTCGACTCCGTTACTATGACATAGAATTTTAGAACAGACATCACTATCTGTATATAGATAATACAGTACCGGACATAGATGCTCTTCAATTTTTTGAGGGTTCTACAGGCGATTTTCCTATACCGCCCTATAGAAAATCACACAGCATTTATGTCCGGTACTGTATAATAGTCTTCAGTCTGGTAGTATTTAACTATCAACTCAATAAAAAAAAATTGTTATCTCTTACCGATGTAATGTCTAAATGTATTTTTAATTATTTCATATAATTATTTAAAATATATTTTAAGAAAAGCTGAAAATGAATAGCGACAAACTTAAGGATTGAGGTTAACGATTATTACTCAAGTTATTTTTTTGAGTTTTCCTAAGATTTCGTTAAAATAGAAAGGATTTCGAAGAATAGTTGAGGAAGTCATTTTTTAGATATTTTATTGCTTTTGGAAAACCCACGTGGCGAAAAGCAATAAAACTCTAAAAAAAGAGTACGTGACGTAAGAAGAGCGTTAAGCTTTTCCAAAAAGGGAAAGACCACGCGTAGCGACTTGTGCTCGCCTGAAGCAAGGGACTTCTAATTATGTCACATTCGACTAAATAAATACGTAAGGTTTGATGCATCAGTCAGTTGTTGTCGAAAAAGTAAGATCGAGATCAGATCGTCGTGAACATCTCTTGAAATCATAAGTCTTGAGTAGTGTATTGATAATACTTCAAAGTTTGTAAATTTTTGCATGAAGTTTATTTGATCGTCACATTATTTTTAAATTGATATTTAAATTAATTCGCGAGAAAAAGTGAATAATTGCGCTGACTGGAACATCGACTGAGGACCAATTAATTGTAATTCATCTCGACCAGAGTAAAAGAAATCATCTGTTGGTAACGTTTAAATTGTTGTTATAATTTTTCAATAATTTTCATTCAATAAAATTTTGTTATTGTTTTTATATAAATCACACATTTTTACTTTCTCTATCGAAGATCCCCTCATCCCTGTCTATTGGTCGAAAGGCTAGGACTAAAAAGAGGAACTTAAAGTCTCTAAAATAATTAGTGCAATAATTCATATGAACACATAAATTTTAAATTCTATTCTTTAAATTTTTCCTCCTCTCTTTTTCTTCAATTTAGTAGGATACAATTTCTCTTCTATTGCATTCCCACCATCAACTTTTTTCATGAGAATTTCCTACAAATAAAAGAAAAGAAATACTTATTATGTTGAATTTTTAATTATTGTGATTAAATGTAAAAAATAGATTAGCTACCTTACTTATCATTTATGAGTCACTTACTTTTTCGTTAAACATTATAAAATAAATAACAATCTCTAGACTTTGTACACTTTGGTTTTCTTTAGGGGGAAATTGACCGTTCAGAATGAAGTCGTAAGTAGACAGAAGATTCATGCTGCATTCACATGAGAGTGAATCAGAAGTCAACAGAATAACTATTTGAATTCTTCTGTAAATCTATATTGAGAATTTTCCCAAAAACTCAATTCAAATAAAAAGTAATTTTGAAAAGAATTATTAATAATTTTAACACAATTTTAACTGTTGCGTCTTTAATGCCTTATACTATTGTACTGGAGCGACATTTGTACCAGAACTGTACTGTCCTGAACATTTTAGTCATATAACATTTGTGCCCCTTTCGAAATGTGCTAGCAGTAAATTTACAATATTGGTAGAGTAGAAACAGTTTCAACCGTTCATTGTGTTTATTTATTCAATGATCCTCTAGTACATGTATTTATTGAATATAAAGTATATTCATTATGATTAGTAGAATATTCATTGATTATTTTTTTTTGTATTTTTTTATTTATTTACCAAAAAAAGTGTATATTTTAATTTATCTGTACCTCAAAATTATGAAAAATTCAAAAAAACATGAAAACATGATTTCAAATCTATTTAATTTTTTCCTAATATTTTTAATAATTTGTCGAACCCTTTTCTTTTCCAACTCCTCTTCTTTTTCTTTTTTTCTTTTTGATGTGTAATATCTGGAACAAGACATTGAACTGTAAAATGACAATGTTCATTTAGTTGTACTTTACTTCATTGTTATTGCAATAAAATAACCCTTACATTTTGTTTCGCAGCTTGAGATTTTTCCCACACTACCTCTTTTTTTTTCTTTGTAGAAACATCTATTTTAATTTTTTGTTTCGTTTTTTCATCTTTTAGTAAATTTTGTGTTCTTGTTTCGATGACCTGTAAATTGAATTTTATTAAAAAGTATTCAGAAAATCAATCACACCGATTTTTTAATATCTCTGTACAGTCACAACTATTGACAGATAAATAAAATATCTTCGTCTGACAATTTATGATTAATTTACCGCTACTATCAACTACCGTACTTACTTGATTTATGTATAGGTACGTTTGACAGAAAGGAGCATTCAACACGCTCACCAGCGCTAAAAGAACATTTATTGAAAGATGGTTGTTTTATTTAAGTAATAGGTACACGGTATATCTCGATTGATACACTCCCCAAAACTTTATTACTTTTTATTAATTTTTTGTACCAAAAAAAATTTACATTCATAATTTGGCGCCTCAGTAATTCTTTCGTTTTTTACCAACATAATATTTTCCATAGTCATGCAGCAACTTCATGGTAGTACCAACTTTATAAAAAAAAGTCGTACTTTTAAGGAAAAAGATTCTTTTTACTTAAAATGCGGTCCAAGGGGCGTGGCCAATTTTTATTTTTGCAAATAAATGATTTTCAGGGCACAATAGCAATTGCAATTTATTGTCGTAGCTAATCAATAGGGTTTTCAAAGATTTTTTAATAAAGTTTATGTCATTTATGTCATTATTGCAGAGAAATTAGAAATTTAAAGGAGCATAACCTCAAAAGTGCTAATTTGGGCGGAATAGAGACACGGTAGTGCCTTCGTCACCGCTATTCATACTTGGCGCTCGAGACACTACTAAAATAAACGTGTCTCTTGAAACAGTGAAAATGTCTCCGATAGAATTATTAACGAGAAAGTAATATTTTCATCACAATCTATATTCTGTTAAGTAGTTAGACAATTCTTAGAACATAAAACAGTTTATTATTTTGAATGTTTTTTAGATTTGCATGATAAAATTGAAACCAAGCACCGTGCATCTAGAGCTCTTGCCACCTCTTTTCCGCAGGTGCTGGCCAGTTGAAGCCCAAAAAAATATATCATGTCTTTATTAAATTGAAAAGTATAAAAATCGGGACCAGGTTAGGCTCCAGGCAGATTTCTGCCTTCTACAGTATATAAAGGACTCGCATAAATAGCCTCGATTCGCGAGGACTTCAAGTTTATTATTTACACTAAAAGAGTTTATTACAAATGAAATCTTGCAAAATAGTTTTGATTTTATATTAACTGAACTCGAAATAATTATTTCTTTTTACCCCATGGGTTTTCTTAGCACCTTATTTATATAATAGGACGAAAACGCCAATTTATCCCAAAAATCACTCATATACGTAAAACTTATAAATTTATTCGACTCGATTGTCAGGTAATCGCAGACTTATTATCATACACATACAATGAGTTAGATAGAAAAAATGATATTAAGATGATATGATTCTTTCGCTCACGATTTGATGTATTCTAAACTGTCATCTTTTTACTTCCGCAGTACATTTTGGGTCCTCTACGTCACGTGGAAGTATTCAATTAACGCCCCATGGGTCGATACGGTGATCGATGTGTAGGTCATTGTCCTAGACAAGCGGGGACATTTACCTACTAGGCGTATCCTTTGGATCTCAGAATTTGGCAGTGGCAGGTTTTGTGGAGCTTGTCACTTTGTCTCTAAATTACAAATGCGAACAAATTACAATAAAACAATCATTAAAAATGCTTTACAAGATACATATATTAATCGAAGAGCATGGCCAAAAAAGGACCAACCCACTATAAAACACATATTAGAAACGTACCCATGTTTGCGGGATTTCAATGGAGAAATGGTACTTTACACTATCGTCAATTTATGCACAGGAGAACTCAGTAGTAATTTATTTATTAATTATTTTATTTCTAGATTGACTTAAAATTCTATAAAATATATCCTAAGCATTATATGAATATCAAATTGTATAAATACATTGTAATAATTATGAGCATCGTAATCATGTAAACGTTCATTTGCAAAAAATTTGCGTGCATTGCTGACACTTGCGGAGTGATTGCATGCCTCAGATGTAACAGTGGGACGAAAACGTAAAGGTGCTGTCAACAATGGAAAAAAAGTAGGATTTATTATGTTGTTATTGAGTACATTTATTGTAAGTTGCAACGATTAATGTCAGTTCATTAAAAAATTTCTTATTGTACTTTCTAAATATTAATCCTACAGATTTGCAAAGGCAACGACACTCTAAAGGAGGAAAAAGAAAAAAAAAAGAGAAAAACTAGAGGGAGTTGAGCGATTGAACACGTGTTTTCCAAATCTGCTTTTGCTTAGATTCATTTTTGTACGTAATCAACGTGTGTTTGACAATACCGAATATTGAACACATAAAAATACCATAGAATAATATAACTGTGTTTCCGGAAGGTACAAATCTCTATAATTTTTAATAAATAATAAAAAAAAGTAGCATCAAAAATATTCAACCACCCTGGTAAAACAAACACATAAAAACTTATAATTTCCGATAGATTCTAATACACAATTTATAAGAATAAATAAAAACGTATCGGGTCTATAAGAAGACCAAAAATGTTATTATAACCATTCAATAAGAATTAATCAGAATTTATTAGAGTACAAAAACTTTTGATGAATTTTGTAAGTATATGTAAGAATGAATACTAACAATATGTTTCAATAAAAAATTACAGGTAAATAATATTTTTAATTTATAAAAATTGCTATGTTATGAGTAAGCGACGCCATTGAATTTCTCATACGAATGTATATGATGCTGTAAGATAAAATATTATTAGATTGAATAAGGACTTATTGGTAAACAATTTCCATCAACATATCAACTATTTTTATCAGAAACTATAAGACCATTTTTCATACACGTTTATGAATTCATCAAGCATGAAAATGTGACTTAGAAAATATTTTCTTATTACGATATTCTCTACTAGGATTTTGCTACAGGAAAAATCCTAAATGATTTAACCTTTTCCAATAGCAATGTTTAAGCAAAGAAAGTAATTTTTTAGTATTATTTCCTTATTTTATATTAACCTCGAAAATCAGACTGCATCCTATCAGACGAAGTCATTATGGAAGCATAATCCATTAAATATTATTACTATAAAATGAAAAAATGAATGAATTTTATTCCTATTCATACTTGAATTTGATACTCTATAGTATTTTTGTATTTCTGATTTCATTGCCAGTTCCTATTCCATTTTTATAATCCTATTCAAATTCGTTCATAGAAAAAATCAGAATCCTATAGGTTTATAATATTGATTCTCAATTCCGATTAAAATCCATATTTTCGTATTGAACTTTTTATAAAAGCAAATATTCCTCTGAATATGAATATTGTTTATTTCGTACTATCCTATGAATATTTACTATTTGTAGCATTGCTTAGTGGTACAATAGGAAATAGTAAAATTCCACTGGTTAAAGATAAATCGTATGGGACACAGTCTCAGACTTTTTGAGAAAAATAGTTGATTTGTAGATAAAAATTATTTACCAATAAGTTCTTATTTAATTTGATAACATTCTTTCTTATAGAATCATATACAATCGAGCGGATAATCAAACAGCGTTATTTACTTATACATTCTAATAGGATCTCATGAGAAAGGTTCTAATAGTTTCTTATAAAAATAGTTGATATGTTGACGACATTATTTGCCTATAAGTTCTTATTCAATCTGATGACATTCGTTCTAATAGAATCGTACAGAATCAGACTAAGAATCAAATGGCTACATTGACTGATAAATTCTTGTAGCATCTTATGAGACTTAGTCTCAGAATTTCTTATAGAAATAGTTGAGATGTTAATAAAAATCATTTACTAATAAGAATTTATCTCTTCCCTCCAGAAATTGTTTTAATGTTTCCCTCTTCAGTAAAAGAAAATCCTGTTATGGTTTATTGAAAAAATGATATGGTTTTTAAGTTGCATTTTAACTTTCATATCTTTACAAATGACAATTATTTTATTTCTGCTTAGAAATATTTGCTAGGAAGCAAACTCAATTTATAGTTAATTTATTTCAAATTTTCAACTCAAATCGATGAGGCTGAAGTCATGTTCCCATGTTTTAGAATAGCGCATTCGGCAGCGTATTGGACTGTGGACCTGAGGATGCCAGGATCGAATCTCACCATCAGCAGGATTTTGTCCGACAAAATTTCTAATAAATTTTATTTCAGGTGTATATTTAAACAACGAACCGTATAAATACGAAACGTCCAGAGCGAATTAAAATTTCTCTTGTTTAAACTGATTTTCTTTTGTGGTGAGAAAATAAATTCCGATAAAAAACGATATAAAACATGCTTATAGATTTTTATACAAAGCGATCATAATATTCTCAAAAATTTTATGTAAATTCCGATAAATAATGATACGAAAGTTTCTTAAGGATTCTTATTACGTTATAAGAAAAAATCGAATAATTACATCAGAAATATCACACATTTAATAAGAATTGATAAGAAAATGTCTTATAAATACTTTAAAAAGTTTGATATTCCTGATGCAATTTACCGATTTATTCCAACAAAATTGTTTTCTATAAGATTTCATCGAAATGTTTAACCAGGACATATCTAATAATGAGAGCTAGCCAACGACAAGATTCGATTTTTATTCAAGGAGATAAAATTTTCATAAGCATTTCAAAAAACTCAGATAATATTGCGGCATTTAGTCCAACCGCATTATAAAAAGCCCCTATGCTGATATGTATGGAAAATTAAGAAGATTGAAAAAATTTTATATTTAATAAAAGTGCTTAGATCAAATTTCATAAAATTCCCAAACAATATTTTTATTACAAACAATTAACAATACAAGGTTGCGATAGGGTTGAAAAAAAAATTAAAAGATAGGATTAAATAGAGAAATTAATAAGTACTATACTAATAAAAACAAATTCTATTTAATTGTTTTTGTCAGTGTAAGGTCTGAATATATTTTAATTATTTTACATAATTATTTAAAATATATTTTAAGAAAAGCTGAAAATGAATAGCGACAAACTTAAGGATTGAGGTTAACGATTATTACTCAAGTTATTTTTTTGAGTTTTCCTAAGATTTCGTTAAAATAGAAAGGATTTCGAAGAATAGTTGAGGAAGTCATTTTTTAGATATTTTATTGCTTTTGGAAAACCCACGTGGCGAAAAGCAATAAAACTTTAAAAAAAGAGTACGTGACGTAAGAATAGCGCTAGCTTCCCACAAAGGGAAAGACCACGCGTAGCGACTTGTGCTCGCCTGAAGCAAGGGACTTCTAATTATGTCACATTCGACTAAATAAATATGTAAAATTTGAGGCATCAGTCAGTTGTCGAAGAAGTAAGATCGAGATCAGATCGTCGTGGAACATCTCTTGAAATAGTGACTCTTGTTTTGTCTTGAACATTTGTATTGATGTTATTTTAAAGTTTGTAAATTTTTGTATGAAGTTTCTTTGATCGTCAAATTATTTTTAAATTGATATTTAAATTAATTCGCGCGTGAAAGTGAATAATTGCGCTGACTGGAGCATCGACTAAGGATCAATTAATTGTAATTTATCTCGACCAGAGTAAAAAAAATCATCTGTTGGTAACGTTTAAATTGTTGTTATAATTTTTCAATAATTTTCATTCAATAAAATTTTGTAATTGTTTTTATATAAATCACACATGTCTACTTCCTCTATCGAAGATCCCCTCATCCCTGTCTATTGGTCGAAAGGCTAGGACTAAAAAGAAGAACTTAAAGTCTCTAAGGTTAAGCATATGATTTACATATTGACACCTTTAAAGAGCAAAATTACATGAAAATTTTTGGGAGCTCGTCCGGGATTGCAATGATCTTCTATGGAGAAATAGTTTAAATGTCTGATAATTCTAGATCATCTGATAATAATAAAAAAGGTTATTCGTTGAGAAGTACCGGTGACCCACTATATCCTGAAGGTTTAGCTCCGCCTACTAGACCTAAAAGTTTCAAGTTTGTTGATTCGGGTATTAGTGATTTAACATAAATATTAGAATCGAGTGAACTCGTTACATCTGATGAGAGTGATAATAGTGACGAAGCGATAAATCAAACTCAAGCTCACGTAGAGACGGTAAATTTAGATATAAATATGACGGAACAAAAGAAAATGTCTGATAATCAAAATATATCTCTCAAAGACGCGGTCATATGCATTCCTATATTTACGGGCAAACCAGAAGAATTAATTGATTTTTCAAATTGTTGTGACGAAGCAAAATGTATGTGACCAGAGCAAGTAGAATCAAATCTCACTAGATTAATTTTTGGTTGTAAATTATCTCCTTCAGTTAAAGATACATTAAATAAAATAACGTATAGCACTGTCAATAAACTTATGAGAGACCTTAAAAAAGTTTATGTTCCTTCTAAAACACTCTTTCAGTTGCAAGGTGAACTAGGAAGAATGTTTCAAAAAGATGATGAACTAGTAGTAGACTTTGTTAATAGATTATGAAAAAAAGCAACAGAAATAGTAGAATGTTTAAAATCAAATAATCCGACTGCTACTCCGAATAAAATTCAAATCTATAAAGATAATACTGATAAAGCCGTAGTTCAATGTTTTGTTCAAAATTTCAGAAATGAAATAGATCAACGAATGTCTCGATGTGACAACGTCACTGAGGCCTTAGAAAAAGCAATAGAAATAGAAAGACGATTAATTGCGCGAAAAGAAATTCGTAAAGACCCAAATAGTACGAAAATTAAAGGAACTAAAAATGAAGATGAAAATAAACCCGTTAAATTTGTAACTGATAAACTAAATAACGATAAAGTCAAAAGTTCAAATAATAATAGTCAAGAAAGATTATTTGTCATTCATGTAATAAACCTGGTCATATAAAGAAAAATTGTCGAGAAAAAGATAATAATAATTCAAGAGGAAATTGTCAGCTTTGTAATAAAACTGGACATACTGCTAAAAATTGTTTTAAAAATCCAAATAGAGTTTTATCAAACGTAAAATGTCGAATTTATGAAAAAAATGGTCATATTGCTAAAACGTGTCGATTAATTAATAATTCGAATGAGAATAATCAAAGTAAATTTTGTAAAAAATCTGTTCACGACATTTCCACTTGTTTCCGTCTTAAAGCTAAAAAATACGACGAACATGGAAACTTGAATGTGTTTCGCCAGATGGGCACGGGGTTAGAGGCACTTCAAAAGCGTCCAGTGACATTGACTTTCGAGGAGGAAACCAAAAAAGGGTACTAATCATGAGCGTGAAATTAGAAAATTTAGACGATCTACCGTATATTATTGTAGGCAAAACAAATAAAAACAAAGATGTAATTATGATGATAGATTCAGGAGCTTCGCTGAACTTACTTAAATTTAGCTATGTAAATGATCCCACGACAATTGATAAAAGTAAAATTGTTATGAATGAAAATAGATAATGTTAAATACCCATTTAAAAAAGCTAATAGAGTCGAGGATGGAATGATGTATATTCCTCCTTGTAGTGAATCGACCTTTTTCTTAAAAGTTAAAAATAAAAATATTGTTATGTATCGAAGGTTATGTCCCAAGATTAAAAGCGGGTAAAGGCGTTTTTTTGGGAGACTGTTTAGTACGTGTTAATGATGGTCGTGCTTATATGCAGGTTTTTAATACAACTAAGAATGAAGTGGGATTGAAAATTCCTACTTTATTTATACAGTCAGTAGAGAATATACATAATCCGAAAATTGATCAAGAAGAATGTTTGAATAGAGATTGTAAAATTGAAACTCAATCAGATTTTAATGAACTAAAATTTAAAGATTTTAATACGGAAAAAATTTTGTCAATTGTTGAAAATTTTGAAAATGATAGAGGATTATTGAGATTAAGTCATTTAGGCGAAGAAGAAAAAAAAACATGTCGAAAAAATTTAAAAAAAAATATGCAGAATGGTGTCATATTCCAGATGAACCACTAGGGTCAACAGATGTATACAATCATAAAATACCTACTACTTCAGATATTCCTATAATAGTGAAACAATATCGTACACCTCAGTTTTTAACGACAGAAATTGAGAAGCAAATCAAAGAGGAACTCAACACAGGCATTATTAAGCCTTCTAAGTCTCCTTATAATAGTCCTGTTTGGATCGTGCCTGAGAAACCAGATTCGCAAGATAATAAAAGATGGCGAGTCGTTATAGATTACAGAAAATTAAATGAAAAAACTATTACTGACGTTTATCCATTACTAAATATTACCGATATTCTTGATCAATTAGGAGGTTCAATGTATTTCTCTGTGTTTGATTTAGCTTCCGGATATCATCAGATTAAGATAGATCCAAAGGATAGCCATAAGACGGCGTTTTCAACTCCACAAGGACATTAAGAGTTTAAACGTATGCCGTTCGGGTTAAAAAACGCACCAGCAACGTTCCAAAGGTTAATGGATACGGTTTTGACTGGGTTGCAGGGTATATCGATGTTTGTTTATTTAGATGATATTGTAGTTTTCGCGAATAATTTGGATGAACATGGCAAAAGAATTGATGATTTAATGCAACGTTTACGTGAAGCTTATCAGCAATTGCAACCAGATGAATGTTAATTTTTACGCAGTGAAGTAAATTATCTGGGTCATATTACTAGCAATAAAGGGTTGAAACCTGATCCATCGAAATTAGATGCAGTAAAAAATTTTCCGGTACCGAAAACGCAAAAAAAATATTAGAGCTTGTCTGGGTTTAACTGGATATTATAGAAAATTTATTAAGAATTTTTCAAAAATTACAAAACCATTAACGCGTTTATTAGAAAAGAATAGAGATTTTGAATGGTCTCAAGAAGCACAGAGTGCTTACGAAATATTAAAGAAAGCTTTATGTAAAGCTCCAGTATTACAATTTCCAGATTTTTCAAAACCATTTATAATTACAACAGATGCTTCAGGCATTGCTGTTGGTGCAGTTTTATCTCAAGGGGAAATAGGTAAAGATAAACCTATTGCTTATTATTCAAGAGCGTTAAGAGGCGCTGAGTTGAAATATGATACACATGAAAAAAAAGCTTTGGCTATTTTCCAAGCTGTTGAAACTTTTGGCCTTACATTTATGGGCATAAATTCACGTTAGTCACTGATCATAACCATTGATCTGGTTTCAATCTGCAAAAAAAGCAAACGCGAGAGTTCTTAAATGGCGTTTAAAGTTAGCAGAATATGATTATGATGTTGTATGTAAACCGGAAAAAAATTAATTTGAACGCGGATGCATTGTCGCGAAATCCGATAGAAATTGTAAATGTTACTACCCGTGCTCAAGCCAAAGTAGGAAATGAAAAGAAAGATTGCTTCGATCTCGAATTGCAAATGAACAATAAAGTCAGTGATTTAAATGATCCATTAGGAAAATCGTCAAAGGAAAAATGATTCTGACTCCGAGTCTGAAGTCGAGTCGGACAATGAATCGGATGATTCATTGGAGGATGTAGCTGTTGATGAACAAAAATTTAAGAAAATCAGGTCGAATATTATTTTATCGAAAGAATTATTTCAGTATAGAAAGGATAATTTAGTTTATTTTGTTGATGAGAGTGGACATCCTTGTGATGAGGGCTCTAAGAAATTAAAAGACCTTAATAAAATGTCTATAATTAAAGCTCCTAGAGTAGGGAGTATTTATTCGTTCAAGGTTAATCGAAAAGTTCATTTTGCATGTATAATTCGTGAATCGAAAGGAGAATCTATAATTCGAGTAAAAAGTCATTTAGGACGATGTTTGGTCAATTTAAAAGTTATGTTAAAAGAAAAGAATATTGAAACAGTTTCAGTTGCTTATTCAAAGTATAAAGAAAATATTCCTTGGGATGATGTTTTATCCATGATTAAAGAAATTTTTGAGAATGAAAATATAAAGGTAATTATTTGTCTAGGAACTATTAGGCATGTTACTCCGAATGAACGTGATGAAATTTGTGCTGAAGCACACTCTTCACCTATTGGTGGTCATAAAGGTGTGTCTAATACATATAATAGATTAAAGCATAATTATTATTGGGTAGATTTAAAGGGCGACGTGCAACGTCGAATACAACAATGTTTAGATTGTCAATTAAAAAAATTAACTCGTGTTAAAAATAGGCAATCGATAATTATTACGGATACTCCAGGTACAGTGTTTGAGAAAATTGCAATGGACATAGTAGGTCCATTACCAGTTACATCACGATGGAAAGAATTTATCTTAACAATTCAGGATCAATTATCAAAGTATAGTGTCGCGATTCCACTTGAAAATATGACCGTGATTTCGGTTGCGGATGCATTTATTAAAAGATGTATTTGTGTGTTTGAAGCACCAAAGATTTTATTGACTGATCAAGGTCGTAATTTTATTAGTGCTTTTATGCAAAGAATAATGAAAAGATTTAAATAAAAAAGTTGCAGACAACCGCGTTTAAGCCACAATCAAATGGTTCTCTAGAGAGATCCCACCATGTGTTGGAGGAATATTTAAAACAATTCGCACGTTAAGATGACGAATGGGACGAGTGGTTAGCATTAGCCATGTTCTCATATAATACAAGTGTTCATGAAGGTACGAAATTTACACCTTATGAACTTGTTTTCGGAAAAATAGCGAGTGTTCCGACAAATGAACCTCTGTATAACTCAGATCGTCTGCCAACGTATGAAACTTATATAACATATTTAGTGGAAAGGTTAACGAACATACGTAAATTAGCTTATGAAAATCTAGTAGAAAGCTCAAAGTAGTCAGTTTTGGTGCGCGCGTATTGAGCACTGCACTCTTTCACTTGTAACAGGTAAAACTCACGGTTCCTGCTACGTAAGATATGAAATGTAAAAAAATGCAACAATTGTAACAATCATTTCCAAACAATGACATTTGGCACAAATGCTCTTTTCGTTGATCTCTACGAAAAACCGTAGTTAAATTTTTTTAACCTTCTTGAAATTACTGCAGAGGGAATTCACACTGCTCTTGGACAAATTAGATATTTTATGTCAATGTTTTTACATATTTAACTGAGATTAAAATAGTAGGGGTCGATGGCGCTCTTTGCGCACCTTAGTGAACCTGTTTCACTGTTTTCTCAGTCAAACGCACATGAATCCAATGGAATATTCCGGACTATACTCTGTACACGAAAAAAATTGTGTGATGTCATCAACGTATCTGGATAATTGCTACATATGCTTTCATATTTAAGAGGTAGTTATCTTATATCATGAGCTTTTGATTAAACGTTAAACGAGAATTTTTCATTTATTATTAACGGAATTATAAATAAGACACGTCCCTAACGGCGATATTTCTGCTATTCAAAATTCGTTCGCTCGTTGTTACACTCTACTTAATTAAGCGCTTTGTCATGTGTTCTCTCTTACTGAATGTATCTCTCGTCACTGGGTACAGAGGTAGACCTCTCCTCATGGGCTGGAGGCCGAGAGCCACCATCACCACTACCTATACAATATGTCCGCAAATCGAGGCTGTGCCTTGATGTGGAGTCCTTTACCTTTATCCTCTCTCTTCTTGATTGTGTTTATAGCGAAGCCTTGCAATGAGTCGATGTAGGGCCCCAACAGGCGCTGCTGAAGGATTCACCATGTTAGATACCCTGATCGTTTTGTGTCTCTTTTCTCTTGTTACAGTCACACACTTCGTGTAATCTAGCTAAGAACTTGGAAAAGGACAGTTATATTAGGCTAAAGAGCACACATAGGTATGCAGGTGTGTGCGTGTGTGGAAGAGAATGTCTTTAATTTTTTCAGGTCACAACAACCACAGCAATAATAATAATCAAATAATAAAGAATGGTATAACCAAAAATAGTAGAAGCCACCAAGTATCATGGCAGAAATTGTATAATCAAATATAAACTTTTGGCATAATTTGGCATACTTCCTGAATTCCACTAAATGTATCCGAATTATACTCGCAATCTTAGGCTATCGCCTAAGGAAGTCAGGAGGTCCTCGTCATACTGCTAGACCAATCAAGTGAGACAAAGAACAAATATCAAAACACGCGGAGATTGAAAGCTAAAACAAGGTAATATGGTTCCCTCGGGACATGGACGATCTGGCGTGCCCGATCCCTGGAAAGTTCTGAGCTGTCTTGTTGGCATGTCGTAGGTCTCTTAAAAAAGCGTGTTGATATTGCATTCTCAATAACTTAAGCCACAGTCGTCAGCCAGTGCGGGATGTGAAGATCTAGTCCACGAAGGTGGCTAGTGAATCGCACGCAGACCGCTTTCCGGGAGCCTGTCCTCCAGAAAATATTGTATGCCAATACTGCGAAGGTTATTCTATTTTCATGATTGATTCATGAAGATTCATCCTTTGTTTTTCTAGTTTACAAAGGTTTTCCTTGAGGCCCCGATTGGCCCCTCTTCTGTGGCTCTTGTGATAGTGAGTAAAGAAATGTGTTGGGCTTGCCCAGCATGTTCCCTATTTTCTTTTAATCAAAAAGCAGTATGTAGGAGCAATAGTACGCCATAGTACTTGTCTTCGGCTAAGGAGGTAGTCACAAGTCATATCAAAACTGAATGTTTTTAATTTTTTTTTTTCATTTTAATCTATGTTATTCTAATTTTCTTATTATTTTACCATTACAATACAATGTGTCATTTCCCTTAGGAATGCACATGCACTAACCGCCCTAGTAATTTCATATTTTTCAGAAACAATACCTATCTCGATGTAACACATACCATAGGGACTGCCGCTCTCGAGGTAACATAAGCAAATATGGAATCAAGCGTACTTAACAAAATATCCGCAAGGAAAACCGGCCCCATTCGGAGTTTGCAGCGGGGCCATTATTTACGCGTGAGGCCAGAAAGGCTGCCAGGGACAACTGGAATCCACACTAACAACCAGAATGGATTAAAAAGACGACCCTGGTAGTTGGACATCTCAGCGTCCGCTGAGACCCGAAACGTTCGAAGGGGTGTCTGGTTGGCCTCGCACACGTTGCCTTTTGGCACTCCCGCTAACAGCTGGTCCCTAAACCTGGCCACGTGCATGCGATCGCGATCGGTCCGTCCCTACAGCGCGTCGCGATATAATTTTACTCAGACTAAAGAATGTTTTATGTTCGTAACTTGACTGGATGCTCGATTAAGCAAAGCTCAGTAAGCCTCGCCTAACCTAAAATGTGCGGCTTTTCCGGCCCTCACATAATAAGCAAAGAAACGGTATTTTTTGACCTTTTGCAATGAAAAGCAGTAGCTAAGGCTCGGCGACGGGTTTTCGCAGAGGCAGCCGACATCAACATTAATAATTATAAAATTGGTATTATCAATAATAATAACAAAACAACCAATTGAAACCTTACAGCATGTGAATCACAAAACAACAAAGAAACGAAACTGGACGTACTATTTTTACAGGGGCCCTACTCCACGAATGCCGGTTCACGAAGTTACGCAGTTAGATGATTTAGCCAAGCTCTTGTCACTGAAAAAACTCTTAAACGGAAAAAACCGAAATCGGCTATTGTCGTAGTTAATCCTCTTCTTAAAATACTCTATATCGATGAACTTAGTCATGTACACTGCACGTGTGCTTTCAGTGAATGGCTTGGTTATTCATTTTATGCTATTTCACGTTACTTCCAACATAAAGATTAAATTGAAGTTCATACTGAACACCCAAGGAAAGTCTTGACAACTCTGAAAGGCATGTTCTTATCTGCACGGATACAAACGCCCAATGTCCTTTGTAGTCACCAGATTTCGACACCAGAGGGAAAGTGGTTGCAAATTTCTTTACTGAGATTGGTTTAGGACTTCTTAATAAAATCGAAGAAGGTCCAACATACAGATGTGACCGTAGCGACTCAGAAACTGTCACAGTGCTTAAGCAAATAATCAGTTGGAAAAAAGTGGGTTCAGGGGTCAAATCACTTGGTGATCGGAATCCAGTTTGGTCAAAGCGGAATGCAAGGAGAAACTTACGCGAAGGCGATCCGACGGTTCAATGTCAAAGCAGCCGATTGGAACGCCTTCAGCAAGTTGATACTTGCCCCGATGAACATTAATGGATTTGCTGACACTCTCGCAAATGGGTAAACAGAACTCTGTCTTTATGTTCTGCTGTGGAAGTGAGAGCGCAACAACACAGCAAAACATGAAAGCATAGAAAAGAGATAGACATATATTTGATGCTACAAGTCACGTATATCACACAGCAATGTTTGACGCTGTTGCTTAGCGTCGGGGCATGATGGCCACCGCATATACACGTGCTCATAGCAAATAATTTTCTTGTGCAAACGCAATTAAATATAATATGATACACATTCGTCAGCACTAAATTAGGAACTAAACCAGCTTTTTCTAAAATAGGACTTCGATTTACTAATTTAGCTCCAACATCTTTTATCTTTGAGTGTTTGTTGCCATATTCTATGATTTAGCCGGACTGCGTTTTTCGATTTCTGTCGTACAGGTGTCGCCAGACAGATGATAATACCAATACGTAAGCAATTAAAAGCAAAAGAAACATTATCTATGTTAAAAAAAAATGGAATGTCTATTAGTCTGTGCAAAACAATACATATCTTTTAAAAACCCAAATCAACGTATAATCTGTTCACTTAGTGATAATAGAAGATTAATACCTTCAATAAACACATGAAGAATTTTTTTTTTTTATTCCACAAGAATTACGTATCTTGAATAGTTCATTACAACTATTAAATCATAACTTATTAACGTACAAAACTAACCAATACAACAGAATAATCTAGCATTAATCATGAAACAATAGTTCTTTACTCAGATCAACTGTAAGTATCATGTAGTCCTTAATTTTTGTGAATCAATTTTTACGAAGCAGTACTATTTGCAATGATTAAAAAAATCCAACACAGACAAAGTTGCGGGATACAGCTAGTAATTTATAAAACTCATTCGATGAGTAATAAAGCCCAGCTTATAGAACTTTTAAGGAAAATTGTGAAAATGGACCAACGTTATGTAGTAAGTAATAAATTTTCAATTGTTTATAACAAATTTATATTGTTATATGCAATACGTGATTGTTTAAGGTCATATCTCATCATTAATCATATTATTTTGTTGAAAGCTCCCAAATCCATGTGATACACGCATCAGTTAATCGATAAATACAATTTTCAATTATTGATAACAAATTCATATTGTTATAAACAATGCGTTATTGTTAAGAGTCATATTTGGTTGTGGACAAAAATGACTAGTCAATATCGACTCAATTTTCAAATCAAATTGTCATTGTTCGGCTTAGAAGTATTTTAAATGGCTAATCTTATCATTTTTTTATTAGTTATTTTGTTATAAAAAAACGGCTCGATCGAATTCGTTTGAATTTCTTTCAGATCTTCTTTATAATAATATCTTTCGAATTAATAGTGGTTGAAGTTAATATCTTGATCCATTCTTAAGATATCGAAAATGAAAAAAATGCTGACGTCTATACATACATACATACATACATACATTCTCAAAATATGTCAGTATGCTTGCAAATATCTTGAAACGTAGCGATTTAATGAAAATTCAAATTTCACCAATCGACCCAATTACAATAACTTCCTAATGGGAAGTTAATAATAGTGTAGTTTGTATACCAAGTACCCAGTTAAAGTGCAGTTCCTAACATTATTGACGATTTTTGTCATACTAATGCAACCGGTACATTACCAAAGTCGCATACCATCATTATTATATATCATGTGTTTATGATCTATGAACTTATCATGTTATCAAATAATTATGTCAAATCACAAGAAAGAGTCTCGATTTCAATAAATCGATTTTTTCCATCGTTTCTAACATTAATATTAACTAATACATATTACGCTACTAGAATAAGAAACCCAACTAATTTGTCAAGTTTTTATCATTTATTGCACAGTATTCTTCATGTTGAACAAAATACAATATATTTTTTTCGTCCAATAACTTGTTTAAATATAAAGTATAGTCATGAAACATTCAAAGTATTGTAGAATACTCACTTTTCTACTAATAAAAATCTTTTCAGTTGGTACTTACTTCTATGGTACTTCTACTGCACAACATAAAACTAATCAGTAATTTCACACAAAATATATTATTTGTGAATATGTTTATAACTATTTGATTAACTCATTATTTTAAAAATTCTGTTTTAGGTATAAATCAATTGTTCCAATTGTACCGTTTACAAGACCAATACTTACATCAATATTACGCTGTATCATGATTTTCGCTCCTATTTTAACTCTTATTATTTTGGCAAGTCCAGCGGTTCGAGTATCATCATTTTCTAACTTTTTTAAGATTTTTCCTACTTTATTAATTAATTGCTTTGTGCAATCAATACTGTTCTCAGCTACCAGTATGAGTTCTTTTGTTAAGATGTTTTCCAACATAGTGGAATGAAGAATATCACATTGACGGCATGTAGGTAACAAACAGACAGTATCATCAGGTAAGTTAGTAATATAATTAGACAATTGTTTTATTCTATCATCGAAATTTAAATTCGAATGATGGATGACGGTTTTTTGTTGTTCTAATACTTTAATATCATCAGAAGTTGTACCAGCAACTCGCAAACGAGCAAGTAAATCACTATGTTCAAGATCTGTTTTTTGTCTCATATTGATAATTAATTTATCATAACTAAATAAATTTTTCCAAAGATTATAATTGCCAAGTGAACCTAAAAGTTTTTCTACACTCTTAGATGATAAATCTATAAAGGCTGGATCTTCTCTAACAGGTGGAAGTTGAAGTAAATCACCAAATACGAGAATGTGTATTTTTCCAAACCAACCATCAGCTTCATTTATAGTATTAAAAATTTCCATCAATCTCAGATGAATGTAGAGTAAAACAAAATTAGATACCATTGATATTTCATCGATAATAACTAATACAATATCAGTCAATTCTATACGTAATACTTTTAATGCGTTATCAGATAACTGATAATATTGAAATGCGTGACCGTGTTCAACTGGAAGTTGAAATGCTTTGTATATCATGATACCGTTAACATTAAACGCTGCAATTCCGGTTGGTGCAGTAACTAGTACTTTCTTTTTCATTTCATTTTTAATCCAATGTTTTATAACATCAATTAAGAAACTCTTTCCAGTTCCACCAGCTCCACTTACATATAAACGTAGAATAGAATCTTTCGATTGGAGAGTATGTTTAACTTTCTCAAACACACGAAGTTGATCTTCATTCAAAGCAGAGATAAGATTTGATAATGCAATGTCTATCACATCTTTACCATCATTATTTATAATTTGCGAATATTCAACTGATTGATCGAGTTTTTGCACATCTCCGTTACTATTATTATTTATCGCAGATTTCAGCTGACTAGATTTTGATTCTGTAATATTTTGTAAATGTTTATCGATTTTTTCGTTCATGGAATCGATTCCTTTTCGCAATTCCGTACATTTTTCATGATATTTTTCAGCTTGTTCTAAATTCTCTAAATTGGCAATAAATGACTCAGTATAAGTATCATGATTATCTTTTAATTTATTAATATCTCTCCATGGCTTATATAACAAAAGTAAAGCGTAATAATATTTTTCGGGTTCAGTGCTTTCATTGAATTCATAGTGATTTATCAAGAAAGGCTTGGATCGTTTTTTCACGTACAAAGTGACCCCAACTTGATAGATTTCAACGTTTTTTTCTCTTACAGGTTTTTTTTTACAATATCATACCAAGTTGCATAATTAAAAAATGATAAATCTTCTAACGCTGTAGGGCGTTGAGGGTAATGGTCATCAATAATAGAGGCACAGAATATGTCTTCAGAATCAGGATTTAAATTTTTTATTTTTGAATATTTTTTAACTATTCTATTTCTGAACATTGAAACATTTAACCATCTGATACTAGTGTTCGGATCACTACCATACAAAGAATAATAAACAAGCAGGAAATAGACCTATGTAGCATCGGAAATAGCTGAAATAGTTATCAATTATGTTTTCAGCTCCAAATAATGTCTTATTGAAAGTACATCTTTTTTGCTATTTCAATGAGACATTTTCAAATTGAACTTTTTTCTGTCTTAAAAGAACGAAAAACGGGCTTCGCAGAATAATAGACAAGCAGGAAATACACCTATGTAGCATCGAAAATAGCTAAAATAGTTATTAATTATGTTTTTAGCTCCAAATAATGTCTTGTTGAAAGTAAACCGTTCATTCGCTCATGTACGTATCGGGAGTATACCTATATATATCGTAGAAAAATTGTGGCCACGAGAAAGAGGTCCGCGTTAGATGGCATTTAGGTAAGACTGACAAAGAAGATGCTAGAAATCGAACTGAAATGTGTGAGATACGGAATTAGGGGCGTGGCCTATTCTGTATCTCGATAAGTACTCAATGAATGAAACTGATTTTGGAATCTGTTGAGAATTAATTAATTCTCAATTTTGAATTTGCCAGCTGACAGGAACTTCGGCGGCCATCTTGGGACTGGGTCGATAACCAATCGACTAAATAATCAATAATTCTTAATTTAGTCAATCATTCGACTAATTTTCAGTGTCCCTTTTGACTAATGAAGTTCCTGTCGCCGTTCTTTCTCTGTTCTCGTTCACGTCTACACGCCATTCACATTCTTTTCAGACAATCTTGAAGTTTTAAGTCAATCATTAGTGCTAGCGCTATTCTGAACCACCAGAAATATTCAATTTTCATTCTACAATCAAAATCAACTAACAGTTCAGGACATTTCATAGTAAATTCACGAAGTTACAGTAAATTCATTTTGCATTGCATTGATAGGCTAACGCCACGTGCACAATCATATTCTTGCTCAACTTGAGAAGCGTGCTGAGCTCGTGTGGGAGGTCAATAATACTGAACACACCAAGTTGAGTATTTTTTAGACATTCAATTCACATTCAGTAATTACAATTGACATTTAGTGATTTCTAAAGACATTTATTTCTTGTATTCATTGACAAACGGTCATTCAGTGTATATTGTGTACCTGTTAGTGCTCAAAATAAAGATTATATATTTTTTATAAAACCTGACTTCCGTTTGCTCTGTTCCGGCACAATCATCCCTAACCTTAAACGGTTAGGTTAATTCAAAAGTTGAGATTTTCTCAACAGAATCAAATGAAAGCTAATGACTATAATTGATCGTATATTAAAATTTATCTCGTAATATTAATTAGTTATCGAGATATTTACAATTGAAGATTGCGTCGTGACGTCACGCGCGAACTTTTCAGTATAGAGTAGCGTGTTACTCGGCACTGTAATTGTGAGCCGCGAGAGCGCGCTAGTTGGACGAAGGGTAATAGTTGGGTAAGGGGCAAAAGTGCAGGTGACATGGCGCCGAGTATCTACCGCTACTCTAGATATACGTTTCTGGTTCGTTGTCCATAAACCTCAACATAAATTAGTTAATATTAAGTATATTTTAATACTGGTAATATATAATATATAGTATAATAATAGTAATATTTTTTAATAGATTATTATAATTTTTGATTATTGATTATTTACATTGTGACGTTGTTTTTCAATAACGTCCCATTGTCAGCTCTAGAATTGCTTATTAACTATTTAAGGCTGATAATAGCCAAGTTAGAGTGTTCCAGTAATGATTTAGAAAGTAAAATTTTTTATCTGAAGCTCATTTGAGCAATTACCTTGATTTTTATCGTCCAATTGTGCATATTTTTAAGTGTTTTATTTATCATAATTTTTTTTTCCCTACGCCAAAGAATTTAATTAATTTATTGTTTTTTTAATTTTATTTAAAGTCATGAGTCATTGTAATTATGTAAATTTATTTCTGCGTATTTTAGGCCAAATTATAATCTTTATTCGTATTTTGTGGCGTAGGATAGGTATTTATAAGTTCTTATTGATATGTATTGATTTATTAATTTATTAATTATAAGTAATGTAAACCAAGGCTAATGGATTCATTTAGTAATTAAATTTAGTGGATAAAGTCTCAATAACCCAAGTAAAGCAGAGTTGAGATCAACAAGTAAATCTGTCAACCACATGGACTGTTGGGAGGAGAGTTGGGAGACTGTAGTGGAGCAGAAGACCGAAAGCAACGTGTCACCCTGCAGTTTTCCCATGCTGGGAGACGTCCTAGCTCTAAGGGTTATAGTCACGAGGCTGTTGCTAGTAAAATGGGACTCCAAGAAGAAGATGGCAGTATGGAAGAGGCCGTTTTTGAGTTTAGATATTAAGTTTTGGAATAAGGATTACGTTGGTGCACATTAGTTTTAAGTGACCCCTCCATATGAAAATCTGGGAGAAGTCACGTGAAGATAACCACTAATAAAAAATGTGATTCGACAAATTATAGACGTTTTGGAGTAGAGGGAGAAGAAAATGAAGAGAAGAAAGAAATTGAAGAACGAGATTTGAGAATATTTTGGAGTGTGGATTGCGGACTGAGCTCCTAGTTAGTCGATGGCATGCTGTGTCCATGGAGAGTCAAGTATTACCATCTTGTTGGGAGAGAAGAGCAGAGAAGACTCCAGGAAGCAAAATAGAGATCAGAAAGGATCTTCAATTCAAATTGAAGGACGTTCAAGACCACCAGGACCGAGTTTGGCAAAAACTACAGTATCGAAAGCTCTCTGCACAATTTGTGAGTTATTAAGAATAGATTTGTAATGGGTTAAGAGGTAAATTTGTAGTTAGTTAAAATTATTTTGTTGAATAAAAGAAAATCCGTGAGGCTTGGTTTGCTCTTGTACTCGTTAGTTTAAGCTTAATTGCAGATTTTGATAAAGAAGGTATGATTTAGTTTAGTTGATTTGATTTAAAGATTTGTTTATTATGGAAAACTAAAATATTCCGTTTATGAGTTTAGAATTCTAAGTTACGATTTATTGAGAAACATTTTGTTGAGAAATATTCTTTAGTTAGTAGGTAAGGTTTATTTGAGCTCCAGGATTGTAACAAGTCAGAGTTTTAGTTAATTCATTTTGAAGATTGTTATAACGTAATTGATTTGTTGATCAAGAGAATTAAGATAATAATGCTTTGAGTTTTAGTAATTGTTAAGAAAACTTAATTGAGAAAAATTGTTATAATAAATTTGAGAGTTAAAAGAATATGTTGAACTTGTTAGTTTATTTCTGGTAGTTTGGGGACCTTCAACCCAGTCCGTCAGTTAGTTTATTTCATTTGGTCTCTTATTTCGATTATTTCTTTTGTTTAATTTTATTTTGTTGGCCGGACACGACCCCTCTCCACAACCTACGCAACTGAGGGCCAGGACATGCCCTGTTCAGGAGGATCCTGATTTTTGTAGAACCATCTTCGTTAAGTTAGATATAAGTTTGAGATTTAGTTTTAAGTATTGAGATTTTGAGATATTGTGTAGATTTTGAGTTAGTTAGTAAGTTGAGATATTGAGTTTAGATTTAAGTTTAAATTAGTTGTAAGTTATGCCAGTTTAGTTGTTCCGGTGAATAAAAATAACTTGGCGCCCTAGGTAAAGTAGTATTAGTCTTCCAGGGATAGTTCTAATCAGGATTCCCACTTGAAGGAAGGTGCGTTATAGAGTATACCCTTTTATGGGGGTAGAAAAATGACGTTATAACATATACACGGAATTGATGAATACATGATACTTCATTTTCTTATTAGGGTATACTAAAATCGAGATCAATAGACCCAACGAAATTTGTGGTGGATTGATTTCAATGTTCTCTTAATTACATTTCAGTTATATTATGAATGTGTATTACATTTACAAAAAATAATGCAATAAGATATGGAAAGAGTTAATGTATAAAAGCCATCATAAACAATTTATCAGCTTACCTAGAACAGTTTTTGCATTCACATCACTACGTTTACTCCAATTGTGGAATTTATGAAATTTTCCTGTTGCAACGTCATAAAAGTTCATACATTTGTCACAGAGTATTTTGAAAATAGAATTTTATCCAAGTCATCTCTCACTTATAATATTTTGTAAATGAATATCTTTCTCACAAAAAGTACACGTTGAATTTTCAGCCAGTTCAGGGATTTCAACAACACGTCTACCGTTAGTTATATCTTGTATGTGAGACGGTTTTTTTGCTGCAGACATTGCTGCTAATGCTTTTAACCTTTTCTCCACTTCTTTTTTTTCATGAATTTTTCCTTATATCTTATTATTTTTGACATTTTATTAATCTGAATTTATATTTCTTCGAATTATCAAAACTAAGATGTTAAATCTCTATGTATTGTCGGACGAGTTCCCGACAGAGACGAAAGACGTCGTTCTTCTCTCTTAGTATCTAGAAAATAATGCAACATTGCCAGATTGTATAAGACTACTTGGGATTGATTAACGCTAGTACACACTGAGTCAAAATTTTTTTTTAATATATTCGACATTAACATTAGAAAAAATACCTACCATGACAATTGCTCTCGATATCTACCTTACCAGATAAACTTTCTTAAGCTTTATAAATGGTGTTCCAATGAATCCAGTTACTCTAAAGAAAGCAACAGGTTCACTAAAAGATTCGTTCTTGCTTAAATCGCTAAAATCTTTGATCCCTTGGAATCGATTGGAATGAGTTGATATCAGACATATCCCTCCAACATCGATTGGAATGAGTTGATATCAGACGAATAAGCTCGGAGATGGAAAGCCTTTGTGGGTAAATCCTCTAACTTACAAGTTCAAATGACAAGATCCTTGTTCGAGAAAATTCGAGTTCGAGAGGTTGAAGTGCATGGGTTTTCTGATGCTTTGATCATGGCTTATGCTTGTTGTCTTTATTTGCGAGTCCTTTACTCAAATGGAAAAATTTCTTCCGAGTTAATTGGTTCAAAGTTACGGATAGCCCCTGTAAAGGCTGTGACGCTTCTTTGCTTAGAACTATGTAGCGCGTTACTTTTTTCGAGAGTCACGACTAGAGAAAAATCTATCGTCTCGATTGAAATCCAGAGTATGACAATGTAGACCGATTCCCAAATAGTGTTATGTTGGTTAGCTACTACATCTTCTGAATGGCAAACCTTCGATGCCTGCAGGGTCTCTGTGATTCGAGAATTAACTATAGGTTGTAGTTGGAGACACGTAGGTTCTTCTGAGAATCCAGCTGCTATGGTGTTTAGAGACATTATATCTAGAAAAGAAATAGACTTAATCTTATGGTGGCACGGTCCTGAGTTTCTGTGTGACAAAAGATGGGAAATTCCAATAGTTCAAGGAACTTGGGATGTGCTAGATTCGCTTCTAGAAGAAAGGAAGGTTTTTTTCAATACCTTAAAATTAAAATCGTAAGTAGACTGGGAACGTTTCTCTAACTTTTCTTGTTTGCAGAGAGCCATGGCATACGTTTTGCGTTTTATCAATATTACTCGAAGAAAAACAGACAAATCAGGGGGAACCTTAACTGTTGTGGAGTTAAAAAATTCCTTAAATTTAATCTCAGCCTGAATTCAAAAAAAAATTTTTTTTGTTGAAATGCAGGCTTTAAAAGCTAAAGGTCAGGTTCTTAATACTTCTTCTTTATGATCGTTCACTTTATTTATTAATAAAGGTGGATTGTTGAGGTTTAATCGTAGATTGATCGAAGCTAACATATCACACATAATCACACTATTAGATAATTAATAAAATTGAAACATAAAAAGATGTCGCATTCAGGCACTCAAGTTACATCATCTCAGCTTCGATTGACATATTAGCTAAAAAATGGTTTGGCACTTCCTGCCGATAGAGTTGACTCAGCACCTGCTTTTAGTAATGTTGGAATAAATTTTAGTGGTCCTTTGACCAAATGGGTAACCGAGAGTACAAATTCTACGGCTAATGATCTAGTATTGGTTAAAGACGAGAATTTTCCACCTTTTAAATGGATTCTAGCCAGAATAGTGTAGATTTACCCAGGTCCAGATGCCGGGGTAAGAGGTATGAAGATTCGTACTCCGGATGGCAAATACACCCGTCTGATTACTAAATTGTGTCCATTACCATATAACGCTCAAAATTGAAGTGTTCAAGGGGGGAGGGAATGTTGGAAATTAGTCTTAGTGAATATTGTTCTTTGTTTTTATACGATTTGAATGTTGTTAGCGCTTTTAAAGGAGTGGCGGCGCGTCAGTCAAATGTAAGACGACCACAAGTGAGAATGAGGATGAGTGAAGGGAGTTAAGAGATACCTCAGATTGCTAATAATTTAATTTTTAAGCTGAGTAAACGGAATAATTTAATGCCTAACCTACGCCATTCTGACTTGCACCAGCCACCGGCTGAAGAACAGTCTCATGATCAAGATCTATTATCAAGTACCAATTAAGATTTAGCCTCGGGTGGCAGAGATCCAAACATGCCAATTTTATCTCCTCAATTTGTTGCACAAGCTCTCGTACCTCCAGTAACAGGTGCTTCAGACCAAACAACACATCAACACACAGCTGATGGACCAGCATCGGGAGATGCAGCATCGCCATTTCAGACTAAAACTACTTCATCTGATCATATCTCACCTTCAACTTCTGCTTCAGGACATCAGCCTATTTCTCAGCCAGGTCTGTCACCATTTGGTGCAGTAGGTTATACTCAGCAAATGCCAGGTTATGGATATCAACATACAGGTTACCAATAGCAAATTCCTGGACTACCTCAAGGCCATTTACCGTATTCAAGATATGCTCAACCGATCGACAAGATTGAAAAAAATGATATACCTCCATTTTGGCCTGCAAAATGTCAAGTTATGGTTTACGACAGTTGAAATTGCTTTCGCCAATAAACCAGGACTCAGCGATAATGACAAATTTAAAGCTATTGTTTGTAATTTGGGCCAAGAACACCTTGCAGCTATAGAGATGCTTGTCACAAACCCTCCCACTGACAAGAAATATCAAGCTATCAAAGATGCGTTAATCAGTTACTACGTAACTTCACAAGAAAGTAATTTTAGGGCTCTGGTTTCAGGAATTAATTTAGAAAACAAACGACCTTCAGAACTTTATGCAGAAATGTGTCGTTTATCCAACAATGCACATAATGCATCTTTCATCAAGACTCTCTGGATGGATCGTCTCCCAAAGGACGTACAAATGGTTTTGGCAGTCGCCCAAAACATGGATAATGAAAATTTAGCTTAACTTGCTGATAAAATAATAGAGATTACTCCAAGACAAAGTGGAAGTAACGTAGCTGCAGTTTCTGAATCGTCTCATGAAGACTGTGACGATAAATTTAATAAACTAGAAGAACAGATAAAACTTCTTGCAAACAAGATGGATACCATGCATGGTCATGTTTACCCATATAGATCACGAAGCAGATCGCATCACAGATCTCTCAGCAATTCTTCACAACCTCAAAATAATCAACAAAGAGCACCTAATGCTAATAATCCTTCTGGAATTTGTAGAAATCATTTGAAATGGGGAGCTCAAACACTTACATGCCGACAACCATGTTCTTGTCATAGCTTGCAATCAAATCAAATTAACCCTCAGCCCAACAATGGAGTTAACAACCAGGGAAACTCTCAGGGCCATCAATAGATGTGACGGCTAGTGGTGGTACTCTTTGCAACCGTCGATTATTTATTACAGACATTTTTTCAAAAGTAGATAAGCAGGGCCGGTTCTGGATCACTCTGCAATACCGGCCAAGTCAAAAAAAGTGGGTTCTGATCCGCACTAATTACCGACCGCGATAACTTTGACGATAAGTTACCGACCGCGATAAGTTATCGACACTGATAAATTATCGGCAGCGATTTTTTTTTTACCAACCTCGATGAATTATCTTCAATGATAATACCGATTTTTTACCAACCGCGATTAAAATTTCACTATCAGCAAAAATAACTGATTTTTTTTTCAAAGTTTTGTCAATGTATTGATATTCTCTCAAAATTTGCGCTACCAACTATCAGATTTTTTTTTGGAAATAAATGAATGAAAACAGTAATCTTTTTCGTGTACACAATTTATTTATAGCAAAAAAAAATTTGATTAATACATGAATAATATAATCATAATTATATAATATGTATATTTTTTACAATATTTTATGTTAGTTTTCTCATTTGCGCACTTAAAGGTTTATACTCTATTATTCGATCATGTAAGATCAAACAATAGGCTGATGTGTTAGCAGGAAAAGCTTTTGATGATTCAAATTCCAGTCGAACATCAACTGGTCCTGATTTTAAGGATTCATTTTGTTTAGAACAATCAATTACAACGAGTGGTGCTATATCTATAAATTTTTTTTTCGTGAGTAGAGGTTCTGCTTCTTTATCATAATATGATGTTTGGAAATCTCTATACATATCATATAATAAGGCAAATTGATTGTGACTTATGTCAAGATTCATGTTGCCATATGGATAGCATTGTGAATTGAGGAAAAGTTTTACATCCCTTAAATCACAATGATCGAAATGACTTGCATCTTTTGTAGCATCATTTTTGCGTGCAGTTTGAAATCCTAATATAACATAGCGGGGCTTTTCCAATTGAGTTGATGTTTTTACGACCCATACGTGTTTGGTTGTGTTCGGCAGCATTGGATATTCATATAATTCCCATGATCTGAAACTCACTGGAATCGGTGGGTCTTTTGCAATGTAACTTAACAATTCTACCTTTTTCATGTCTGCAACAGTGATATAAGGAATGATCCATTCAATTTTTATAAGCGTAATCGTCTCTTCAGGTTCCGCTGTAGCTTGTACAATTGCATTAAGATCGGTATTTGAACGAGTAAGTATTAATTCATGTTTGGCATTGACAATTATGCGATGATAATCTTCAGCAAATCCCAATAGCATATGTAACGGTATCGAAACATCAAAGTATCCATTATCATTAAATAATCTTTCATTATCAGTTACCCAACCTGCATTATCTAAATAATTTTTTTGACCTGGATGAAGAGATAGATATCCCTTCATGAGACTTGTAAGACCAACATTTTTATTTCGATCAATCTCAACACCATTCAATTTATATCGTATTTCTTCAAATAAATAGCATACGGCCATATTAACGAATCTTGATGTTGCTGCTACTGCATTTCCGTTAGATTTTGTAAATTTCCCCATAATATGAAGGGAACTTTTGCTTGGCAACAGACATAAATCTTGATGTTGAACTGAGATATGTATCTCATCATTATTATTATATGTTGTAGATGCATATGGTTGATGAGCATGCACCTCAATGTGTGCAATAGACTCATCAAATATGACACCTTTGCTTATTGCTAATTTTTCTTCTTCCATGGTAAAAGACATGCAAGACAACACACTTTCACTTTAATTTTGTTGCACTTTTGCGTATTTTTAGTCCCAGACTTTGTAGGAATAATCGATTTTGATAAGTTAATCGTTTGAATTTTCTTCGATGACTGATGGGATTCAGGCATGATATGTTAGTTTTATAGCTTCCCCCTACTATTGGTTTATAAACAATCCCCATTACGTGACTGATTTCAAATGTAAACGTATTGTTACAGTTTCACCACGTAAATTAACCAATTGACCGTCTTGATCAACAATGCACAGTTGTAAATTATGTATTGTCTGTACGGTGATTGGAAGATAAATGACGTTTGATGGAACTTCAATGATCTTATATCCTGGTGGAACTGATGGGAAAAATTCGTGAATCGTATGTACCAACTGATTATTCATGTATGCTCCTGTAGTAATATTACATTCAATCCTTAATGCATTAATTTTCAAGATAGATACTGGTAAATCTGATGTGTGAGTCAATTTTGGAAAAATAACTCGTGGACTAAAGCCCAACAAACTACCAATAGAATCATGCGGTTTGAAATTTATTGTTGCATTTTCACTGTAAACTTCACTGTGTAGTTCATTATTATTGGGCTTAATAGAAATTGATAATTGAGTATCAGCTTTCTTCAAATAATTTTCAATGTCTTCAATTTCATAGCTTCCTGTGGGTATTTTAATACTTTTATCTTCACCATTGAGTGTATAATAAAATTTATTATTGCCGTTATCAATATTTGGAATGGAATTGAAGGTTAACAATTCCACAAGTCCTAGGGTATATTTTTTAGATGATGATAATTCAATTGGCGGAAAATAAAACGCTTCTAGAATGGACGTTTGTCCAGACAATGTTAACGTGAGTGAATCATCCATGACTGATGCTTATTGGAAAGTGCATATTACTTTTATACTTTTCTACGTAAAAATTTTAAACACAAGTGTCCGCAATTATCTGTACTGTAATCTTGATGTTTTTCATGATTGTACAGTATTTTATCAACATTAAGATATTTCATAAGCTCATGTGGTGGCTGCAAATTGCCAAAACTGTCATAATATATAACTTTATTACCACGTTTTTTATATGCCACCCAATGAGTTCCAGGTCCAGTTTTATCATCGAGATTAATAATTGCTGATTCATTTTTCCACGGTGAAGATTTTGGAAGATCATTTCGCATAAAAACACCACGAAAAAAGGGTATTTTCATGATTTTTGCATATTTTTGAAGTTCAATATCAGTCAGTGCACGATGGGGTAAATTTAAAAGTTTTTTTTTACCGGTTTCAAATACAATCCTAATCCTCTCTTGTGCGGTTTTAGACGTAGACCTTTACCCAAAGCTATTGCTTCCATTTTCTCGTTATGTCGTTTAGCTTCTTCTAATTGACGTTTGGCGTCTCTAGCATCATTAATTGCTTTCGCAATGCCAGCAGCGCCACCTGCTACAGCACCAACTGCACTTAAACCTGCAAATAGAGGTATAAGAGGTAAAATACCTCCCACTTTTGGCGGCATTGGTATAATACGTGGAACTTTGATTTTTTTCTTTCCACCAGCATCGCGAACAGTCTTTCGTGCAGCAGCTAATGCAGATTTAATAGGATCTGAACTGGAATTTAACATAAGCTTTGCTGAATTAACAACTTTTCGCAAATGTTTAACTCCCTTGTCCTTTTTGTTTTTTTCTTTCAAACCCATTCCCAATTTTGATTTAACTTTCATGACGTTGGAAATTCCTAAAGCAGCAATTCGTTCAGCAATATCTGCGTCTCTCGCAAAAACACGTTTCATAGATTTTTCAGCAAGTATTCTATCAGCTGCGTTTCTAGCTTTAATGTTATCTCGATTTTGCGAATATGCAATATCGTGTTCTTTACAAGCAGCGTCCAATGGATTGATTCCTGGATCTCCACGTGCTAATCTCTCCTTCAATTTAGTTCCTGGACCACAATAATGATATCCTGGTATATGAAGTTCAAATGGCAATTTGTTTATAAGTGTGTTAACAATACCAGCACCTCGTTTTTTGATACGTCTTTGCACTATCATTGTTCAAGAACGACTAACTCGACACCTATAAAAGATGTAAATTTATAGCTAGAATGTCATTCTACATCAAGATGAAGTTTCAATCAACAAGACATTAAGTTGCCTGTAATTAACTTTGACCTATCACGAGACACAAATATCAAACGTCACGGACAACTTTTACCAAATAGTGTCCGTGGTGTTATTTGTGGTCCATCAAATTGTGGAAAGACAAATACTCTTTTAGCACTTATTGTACATCCAAATGGCCTACGATTTGAAAATATTTATTTGTATTCAAAATCATTTAACCAACCTAAATATCAGTTTTTAAAAAAAATAATTGAACCAATTGAAGGTATTAAATTTTATGCTTTTAATGAGCATGAGGAAGTGGTAAAACCGGATGAAGCAAAACCCAACTCAATTATGATTTTCGATGACGTAGCATGCGAAAAACAAGATAATATGCGAACCTATTTTTGTATGGGACGACATAGAGATATTGACTGCTTCTATCTTTGTCAAACTTATGCACGAATTCCTAAACATTTGGTGCGTGACAATACAAACTTTCTTGTACTTTTCAGGCAAGATGACATGAATCTAAAACACATTTACGATGATCATGTAAATACTGACATGACTTATTCTCATTTTCGAGATATATGTTCAATGTGCTGGAATAATGATAAATATGGCTTCTTGGTAATTGATAAAGACAGTGATCTTAATAATGGGCGATATAGAAGAGGATTTGATTGCTTTATAAGTATAAATTCACCGTGAATACATTAAATTGTACATTATGTATGTGATTGTCAAAGTGTCAACATGAAAACTACGAAGCTGCAACAAGAAAAAAAATATTGCATCAAATAGCAAAAGTTAGTGATGCAATACGCCAAAAGCATAAGTTGATTAAACTTGGAAGAGATATGACTCAACAAACCATGAGTGAAATATTTAAACCTATGGTGACTCCTCTTAAACAATTAGCTGATAAAACACTTATTAAAGAGGAACCTCAAGAAATAAAAATAAAAAAAGAAGAACCTAAAGAAGAGCCTAAAGAAGAAGTTGAAAGCAAACAAGAAAGCCTTACACCTGATTATGAAATAACTGATGATGATTCTTATACAACAGCAACAATTACCCATCAAAGTACTCCTATTAAAGACATACCTGTAGTAAGGTATTTGAAGATGTTCGATTCTAAGCTCTTGTCCAAAGAATTAGATACAAAGTATGGCATACGAAAGTTAAAAGGTAATCGACTGATGATGGGTGATTCTGAAGTCAGGTTCGACAATAATTTTATTTATATTGGTGATAGAAAATACAATACTACTTCTGGTCTATTGGAATTATTATTTATGAATTCACCTGATCAATCAAAAATAACAAAAGAAGATGAAAACACTTATGGCAGAATTATCAGTATGACAAACGCCTATCGAAAGCATTATCTTCCTGACAGAAGTATCAGAGTAGATAAGAATTTAAAAAAATTCACCGACATAATCAGTAAATATATACCAAAAAGTGGAGAAAGTTTACCACAATATATGATTAAACATAAACAAAATCATCCTACCGATTATATTTATTGGGATGATCCCAATGAACTTGTAGATCGACTTCGTTTACTTATTGCATCTCAAACTGCTGGAAATTTCAGTCATACTAACGAAATTTTATCAATTTTAGAGGAATTGCGTGAAGCTGAAATCATTTATTAATCTGATGTATTCTACACAGCTACTCATTCTTTGAAGAACTTTTGAAGTGAGAGGTTTAAAAATGAGTGTTGACGTTTTTGGACGACAATTAGCGAAAGATATTGTGAAAAGTGCTGTTCGTGGGCCTCCTGGTGAAGGATTCAAATTAACTGTGGATCAACAGTTTGACATGGATAATAAGAGATTGTGTAATCTCGCTGAACCAGTAGATTTGAATGATGCAACATCATTAGGAGTAATTGAAAAAAAGATTACAATTTTAAAAAAATTTATTGAAATAGAATTACGTCTGTTACGCGAAACTGTAGCAAATTTAAGAAGAATTGTTGAAGAAAATAGAGAAAGAATCAAAATCATTAATGTTCAAGTAGAGCAACATATTGAATCATCACAAGAACATCGTAAACGTCTGAAAGAAGAATTGAATGAAACAATTGAACTGCATGAGTCAGATCGATTACGTTTACTGAAAAAAGCAAATCGTAAACAAGCTGAAAGTATTAAACAATTGGAAGAAAATATTCGGAAATATCTTGATCAGCAACATCATGAACAAGGAGAAAAGAAATAATAACTGAAGAGCTGCATAGACCGGTCAGAAGAAATTATCAACGACGACATGTTGATATACGTGGGCTTGATGAAACTTGGCAAGCTGATCTAGTTGACATGACAGCATATAAATCTTATAATAAAGGTCATCAGTATTTATTGACTATTATTGATATTTTTTCAAAATACGCTTGGGCTGTGCCCACAAAATCTAAAAATGGTAAAGATGTAGCCCATGCAATGAAATCGATTCTATCACAAAAAAGAGTGCCAAAATTTTTGCATGTTGATAGAGGAAAAGAATTTTACAATAAAGAATTTGAAGCACTTATGAAACAATATAATATCAAAATGTATTCCACATTTAGTAATCTTAAGGCATCTATATGTGAACGATTTAATCGCACGTTAAAAAGTCAAATGTGGAAACAATTTACGTTGCGAGGTAATTACCAGTGGATAGACATCTTACCAAAATTGATGACATCATATAACAATAGCAAACATAGAACCATCAAAATAAAACCGATTGATGTTACTTCAGCCAATGAGAAACAATTACGTCATACTATCTACAATAATAAACTTGAAGTTCAACAAAAAATAAAAAAGACTAAATTTAAGGTTGGGGACAAAGTACGCATAAGTAAATATAAGCATGTCTTTGAGAAGGGATACACCCCTAATTGGACAACTGAAATCTTTAATGTAAGTCAAGTATTGAATACTGATCCAGTAACCTACAAGCTTGTCGACTATCAAGATCAACCGATTGAAGGAGGTTTTTATCAAGAAGAATTGACTAAGGTTCAATACCCTGATATTTATTTGGTAGAAAAAGTTCTGAAAAAACGTGGTAATCAAGCTTTTGTCAAGTGGTTAGGATTCGATAAAACACACAATAGCTGGATTAACATAAAAGATTTATAATGTCTCTAACTGATGAGTTAGAAACAATGACTGCCAAAATGTCTTTAGCTGAAGAGCTAGAAACAATGGCTGACAAAATGTATAGTGATGCTCAAAAATTACCACGTTATACAAAAGATAAAGCTGCTAATATTAAATGGATATCTTTAACTCATAAAGAACAACAACAAATTAAAAGAGAAAAAAAAATAATTAAACGTCTTGATAAAATTAATAAACGAATGTTAAAAGAAATTAAAAAAAATAAGACCAATAAGAATGAAGATGATTTTGTCATATTATTTGTAGAAGATGAGTTCAATACAAACTAATGTAAATAATTTATAATATTTTTTTTTATTGAATAAATTTTTTTTTTCTTACAAATTATTTTTTTTTAACATAAACCTCATATTTAAAATAATTTATTTACACTATTTAATATAAATTATAACCCCAAGGAAGTGTATCAGTTGTTTGTGCTAGAAGAACTCTTTTATTGTCTTCCCAACTTAATGCTAATTTTTGTCTACTAATTGTATGTACTTCATGTTTCTTGCTGACTATATGATATTCCGTTTTACATAATTTGTTCATGATTAAGTAAGCATTTTTTGTAATCATCAAATGTTATAGATTTTATTGTTGCAGTTTTGACACCCTTTGCTTTACTATATTTGTCTTTTTTATTTTGAACTTTAAATGTGTACATTTTTGCTTTTAGACCAATGAATTCCGTCATTATTTCACCTTTATTTTCATCTTTCATAAGGCCTACAATTTTTTTATTAACTAATGGAATATTAAAACGGTTATTTGGTGGATAGTCTGAGGTGTCAAATTTATGTATATTATCTTTGATGCAATCATAAATATCAGCATTGAGAAATTGATAAATTAAACTATCTGTATCTGTGTATAATAATTTTACCTGATTGTCTGTAAATTGTCTTTTAATTAAATTGTAATGGAAGTCATAAATAAACATTTTTGAAAGATCTAAAACTACAAATCCTACGTATATCGGCTTATTGAAATATATATTTTTTCGCTCCATTTCTATTATTACCATGTCATTGTCAAAAATTATACTATTGTGGAATTTTGGAGAGGCAATGAGATTTTTTGCACCATACCGACCTTCCCACTGTGTAACTAACTTTACATCTTTATACTTCCGAACGTTTTCCATTGTTTTTCCGTAAACTGCATTATTCATTAATTTATAGAAATTCTTTTCAAAATCATTTTTAGATTTTTTTCGTAAATCTGTATTCAGATCTACATACTTCTTCATCCATGGTGATTGATTAAATTTAAGGATCCTATGGATTTTGGTTACAATCATTCCTAAATCGAGACATTGTTTTAAATTTCTGTAGTGAATCACATATTCAAGTTTAGGTAATAATGTCGTCATAAGTTTGCTGCTATTGCTGTTTGGAGGTTTACGGTGTTCAGGACACAATGGCAAATCTTTATGATGCTCGTGTAAGATTTTTGGATACTCTAAATCAACCTCGAAAATGTAACCAACTGGAGAATCATTGGAGATATTTTTAATTATTTCACAGATATTAGAAATATTGATGTCATCTTTCACCCATTCAAATGATCCAGTTGGTAGGTACTCACTCATTGCTGCTCCATACAAATTATTTACATCAAAATACATGAGATATGATATATTTTCATTGGGGTTATAATCATTACACATATACGGGTTATTTGCTTTTGCATATCTATTTGAACACTGTGCCACTCCTCCTCTAATACCTTTTTCTATGAAATTAAGCATTTCCACATTGTCCAAGAGTTCGAGTTCAATTTCTGTATATTTCAACATAGCATCAAAAGCTAATCCAGGTGCAGTGTAGTAATGTAACGGATCAAGCTCATAAGTAGAGATACAACTTTGTCTAAAATTTTGAAAAATGTCTGCTAACAGAAGAACGTCTGTTTTTAAATATAAATCTGAATATTCACCGAGGGTGTTTAGTTGAAATTGATCCCAAACGTGGCGTGCATGTTGGTAATCGTCATCGGAAATGGCCGAATCGTTGAGTTTCGAATAGAATTTTGTTTTGTCAGGTAGTTGTCGTTCGTCAAGTTTTTCCCAACTGTCAATACATTCATATGGGAAAACACCTTTACGAGTTACTAACTGAAATTTATCTGGCTCGGGATAGAAACTTTTGGTAATTGATTTTGCGTTATTATCCAAAAATGATGCAAGTTTCTCAATACTATTGCTCATGAATCGGAAAGAATCAATAAATCGTAATTTAACAAATATTTCTTTTTTTCTTTTTTCGTGGGAAATTTTCTGATCAACTGTTTTTGTAAATGCTATGTATTTTTCTTTATTGACAGGTAATAATTCCATATAACCTTTAAATGATGCAGCTAATGATTTAATAAAAAAATGTGAGTCATATCCTGAGAGGTTATGAAAAATGACTGGAATTATGCATGAATTTTGATAATTTAAATTACAATTAACATGAGCAGCGCCTCGATAATTGCCTGTAAAGTGACAGTGATCATGTACTTTCGTTTCATCATGTAAAAATGATTTATTACAAATGTGACAGATTTTTGCATTATGAAAATCGTTTAACTGTTGGGATGTTAATGGTTTCATTGGTACTGCGTTTTCTAGGTAAGTTTTGACAGTTTCAGCTATTTTTTTCAACTCAGTCATGAACCAGTTTATACAATTAACGTCACGTTTAAGATTAAATCGACATTTTGAATTGTCATATGTACAGTGCATATAATAGGCTACACTACATGGAATATGCTTTTGATTACCTTCATTATCAGGTTCAAGAATACTCTCAAGATCGGCATAGATAGCAAATGGCACAGGCTGTTTAAAATGAAAATTTTTAAATTTTATTTTAACACCTTTTTCCGGAAGTGAAATTCGCGTATCATTCATATTGATACAATCTTTTTGATGATTTTTATATGATTTTTCTATCTTAAAGTGATTTAAACATCTATCACATAAGAATAGTTTGTGTGCATTTTTAGAAATTTGATTTCCAACTAATCTTGAAAGATCCTTTATCAGACAAAAATGAAAAACTGGATTAATATTATTATTTTCATCACCTACTTCTACTCTACTTTGTACCATTAACAGGTGAATACATGGCTCATCTACTTTATAATATTTACTTAAATATAACGGAATAATTTCACAATTATTATCTAAACCATACGTACAGTCATCTAAACCATACACATTTATTGGTAAATCGTTGAGTTTTTCAAATTTTGGAACATCATGTAAGGTTGTGGGACAGTTGATACCCTCACATTTTAACACACTTTTGTAATCAGGATATGAACTTGTTCTTGTTGAATTTACAAAAACAGGATAAAGAGCTGCAGTAACAGCCCAAAAGAAACAACATTGATCGTTGTTTTTAATATTTAGTACTGCTTTTTTTTGTTGTATAAATTTTGGTAGAGGTATAAATGTAGATTGTCCAGCTAATAGAGGTTGATAACGATTAATATTGACTTGCAGATATTCAATTTCTACAAGTGACCAACCAGAATCTCGTTCTTGAAAATCCTCGACTTTTGTTAGTAGTTTGTCAACAACATTTTCCAGAAAATGTTTTTTTATGTCTGTTGACGGCAAAATTGCTTCATTTTTAACATTAAAGTACTTAATTTCTACAACTGTTCCATCATTTGTTTGATTACTGAATTTACAAGCAAGGACAAAGTTCACTTTTAAATTTCCCTCACTTGTTACTATATCTGTCAACTTTTCGGTAATCAGCTTTTCAGCGTCCAATAAGAAGTCTCGTAAATTTAAATGTTGCAAGTTAATGACAACACCAGTGCGAATTCGATTTTGGAAAATATTTTCTAAATCTTTCCATCGAATCAATTGTTCTGTTGATTGAAGGCTTCCTCCAACGATTGAATGATTTATAAACTTTTCATGTAATGTTGCGAGTGCTGCAATTATCGATTGAATTCGTTGTTTTTCACCAACCGATAAACCACTCGATTGCAAATGTCTGTTTAATGTAGTAATATTGTCACTACTAATTCGCACCCACTTATCAATGATTTCACTAGATTCATGATTCAAAGATGGTAGAAGAGTATAAGCCTCCTCCATCATTTTAATTAAATCAGAATAATAGTTTAATGCACTCATTTCTTTCGACTATACTAGACAAACTTCAGATTACAATGATGAAAAAGCGTGTTTGAAAAGATTTATATAGGATTTTGGATGACCTTGTAATGTGGTGCCATAATCCGAAAAAATTTCTTGAAAGTTCGAGAATATCAATTACCAAATTTAACCGTCATTAAATAACGATTTTCTTAAAATGTAGAGAGGGGAAATATTTAAATCAAAAGAAAAATAATTTCAAATTATTTATTGTATTCATTATTTTTGTAACATGAAAATTTTTTTTTAGATTACATTGATTATCGTAAGATTTACATTTCATCAATTGTATCCATTATATTTTTTTGTTTGACATGTAAAATTTTAGATTACATTTCATCATCAACTATGAATTCAAAAGAATTGTTAGCTCCACCATGGTACAACAATGATAATCTGTTGTCAACGGCCAACTCAACCAATTTTTCAAATTCTTTATGATTTTCCAAAATTTTCACCGTTCTTGGAGGTAAAAATATCATGTAGCTATTTTTAACTGTTGCCACAACTTTTGTTCCATACACAGTTTCAAGTTCTTTTAAACCAGTAATTTTATACGTTTTAGACGGTTTTAATGTATCCATCTTTTTGGTTGGTAAGTACGTCTCACACTTGGCAATTTTATTTACTCTTGATAGATCCATTTTTACTGTTTTGAATTATGTATAACAATGTATTTCTCACAGTTTCAATTGATCAGTGATTTTAAACATGAGTTGCATGGGTATAAATACAATTCATCCCCTCCAAAACAAAGATTCCAGAATGTTTCAATTTTTGATGCAATCATAAATTAAAACATGCATAATTAAAACGTTTGCATAATGTTTCATCATCATCCCCCGCTGAAAACTTCCAGAACATGTCAAGGCTGTGAATCAGCCCTGAGATCATTTAAATTTTTGCTTGATTTTTCAAGAAAAAATCTTGAGGGGTTGGCATGATGTTTCATCATCGTTCTTGCTGAAAATTTCAGACTATCGAAAATTACATATAATGAAAAAAAATATAATTTTATAGACAATCGTTGTAGTGATCAAACAATAAAATTAGATATTATAATTTTAAAGTGGGGATAAACATATAAATAGCTGATTTACCAAAAAAACTTTTCAGTTGGGTTTTACATTTTGGCATGTATACAAATTTTTGAGCACATCATGGAAATGATATTGGATGTTCAAGGTTTCAAGCAGCCAAATAATCAGTTTTTAGTGAAAGAATTGGCGACTATTACAATCCAAGATAATAGTGATGGTATGGAAGACATTTCAGTGATAATTTTTAAACCGCCATATCAGTGGGAATATTTACCTGAAAAATATAAATGCATAAATTCGTGGTTGATACGTAATTATCATGGCATTCCATGGAAATCTGGAACAATACCATATGATAAACTTCCATACATTCTTCGTGTACTTGTTAAAGATCGAGACCGTATTTACGTGAAAGGAGATGAAAAGAAAAAATGGTTAGAAAGTTTAATTGACAACTCAAAAGTTGTAATTAATTTGGATGAGCTTGGATGTCCTTCGCTACATGTTCTGGATATGAATCATCTAAGAGATTGTGGGGTGCATAATGGAGAAAATAAAAAATGTGCAGAAAAGAATGTAAAAATTCTAAAAGCATGGTATATGGTGAATTTTCATGAAAAAACCCCATTTGAGAAGTCATTCAAATTGTATTGTTTATTAAAAAATATAACAAAAATGTCAAGTGAAGATATTGCTTGTCTTCCAAAGTATTTTTTCTTGAAGATTGTTCCAGAATACATCGACGATATTTGGGATAAATTACCGGAACATTTACAACTCGATAGAGATATCTTATTGCATCGTAAATGTTACAAACATTACATGTCATTAGATCATACAAGAACATTGAGAATTAATTGTATTGATTGTAAAAAAGAAAAATTCATTCATTCAAATACATAAAATAAAAATGTATAATTTTTATTTCTTAAATAAAAATTCTTTCTCAAGATAAAAATCTTATTATTATTGTTAAAGAAGTCATTTAACGTAAATAATTATAAATCATAGTTCAGAAAATATAAAATGAAAAAGATAATAATTTTTCGTTTCAATAATTTTTTTACATTTAAAATACGTTTAGTTATGATTACTCATACAGTAAATAAAATATTTCAATTGATTATTCATAATATGTATTCTGTCTTACTTCAATAAGTAACAGAGAATGAGAGCATAAACAAAGTGAAAAAGAGATAAGGGTGAGGAAAATATGATGCAGTCGACCGACTGAGTCAAACGTTAACGTTTCTAAATGAAATGAAATAAGTCGATTATTTTTCGACACATGGCCCTTTCAACTCTTGCATGAATCACAGCTTCTTAGCGGAGAATAAAAGTATAGACAAAGTGAGGAAGCGGTGGCGGAGCGAGGAAAAGAAGATAGCAGAGGCATGAGCGACAAAGAAAACGCGTTTAATTAAAAATCCAATCGAAAAAATATGTGTCTAAAATTATTTATCCATAGTAGAGATCGTTTACAAACTATTTTAATAATTAAAAAGAAAAAATGTCATTTATAAATTTTTTTTTAGTGAGAATTTTTTCTTGTTGTCAAATTCTTTTCTTTATCTGTAATTTGATGCTGAGTGATGTGATCAAGGCCTCTCTATATAGATTTAAATCAATATCGTTCAATGATTTTTTCACCATTGGCCTCTTTCGAAAAATATAAACATTTAGCCATGGTGTATGATGCATAGGACAAAATATTTCAGTTCATTTTCGACAGTCAAACTGATCAAACCATACCAAGTAAGTAGTGACTTTTGCTTCATTCAAGTATAAAAAGTGTGTTTTTTTTTAATTTTTATGCATTAATATAATTATTTATTGAGTGTAATTGTGAATTTTATAAATTGTTAAATGATAATTTATCAAGTGGGAGAATTTTTCTTTTTTTAAGTTTGAAAACAATCTATCATAATCGTTATTACTTTTTAGAAAAAGATGTGCACTTTTATTTTTCCGGAGGCCTGGTTCGACCTACCGATCACCCTCCTAGAAATTATTATTCTAATGACACTTGAAGATCATTGGGAAGAGACGGGAGGGATAGAAGGCGCTACCCTTACACTTTGTGGCGTAACGGCTACCTGCCTAACGTTCCCCGGTAACGTCATATGGTTCCGGATAGAAGGAGACATCTCCGTCGTGCCACCACCTCTAAGCCAAGAAATCATCACTGTCGAAGACAGTGATAGTGAGGTAGAAGTTCTACCTCCTTCTCCAGCGACTGTGTCATCGGAGGATAGTGAGGTAGAATTTCTACCTCCTTCACCTCCAACAATTGATGACGATGATAATTATGATGATGATTCCACTGACTATGATGATGGTTATGATACTGTAAGTCTTGTTTTATGATTAGTTTTTCTAGTTTTACTTATATGAAAAAAGTTATTAAAGCAAATAATTTTGATTCTTACAGGTAGATTAATGCTACTTGGGAACCATCATTCAAGGGATCATTATTTTTTTATAAAAAAGAAAAAATATATTATAATTTTTTTTAATAAAAAAAAAAAAAAATTGACTTGAAAGAGAAATTGTTTTTACTCTAAAACGTTTTCCCAATCATCTAACATCCTTGAGACACATCATCGCCATTTTTTTTCTACGGTTATTTTTTTTTGCTGATAATTATAATATTATCGCTGAAGATAATTTATCACCAATCAGGATCGGTAAAAAAAAAAAATCGCTGCCGATAATTTATCAGTGTCGATAACTTATCGCGGTCGGTAACTTATCGTCAAAGTTATCGCGGTCGGTAATTAGTGCGGATCAGAACCCACTTTTTTGACTTGGCCGGTATTGCAGAGTGATCCAGAACCGGCCCTGCTTATCTACTTTCAAACATCCAATTCCTCATAGATACAGGTGCTGATGTTTCAAAGATTCCATCTACTTCTCAAGACAGAACAAGAGCTGTTGGTCATCAGCTATATGCAGCTAACAAACCTATACAAACCTTTGGAGAACGTGCTCTCATTCTTAATCTTGGTCTCCGTCGATCTATCAATTGGATCTTCACTATAGCTGACCTACTATACCCTATCATTGGTGCTGATCTCATGTATAAATATGGCTACTTAGTTGATCTTCGTAATGCTCGTCTAATTGATCTAGAAACCGAATGTTTTTCTTCAGGCATAATTGTCAATGTTCCTGTACTTTCAATATCAGCTTTCAACGAGAATTAAGTGTTTACTCAAGAACTCAAGAAATTCCCTGAATTATTGGGTAATCCATCGAATCTTTCTGCTGCTAAACACTCAGTACGCCATCATGTTGTAACTGAAGGGCCACCTTGCTCTGCCAAAGTCAGACCACTAAGACCAGAACTACTAGAACAAGCAAAAAAAGAGTTTCAGCTCATGATGAATTTAGGAGTGGCCAGACCTTCATTTAGCAAATGGACAAGTCCTCTACATATGGCTCCGAAAAATGGTGGAGATTAGCGACCATGCGGTGACTATCGTAAACTTAACAGTATTACAGTTTTTGATCGTTATCCTCTCGCATTACTACATGATTATGCACCTATTATTGCTGGAAAAAAGATTTTCTCCAAGTTGGATCTGATAAATGCCTTCTATCACATACCTGTTGCTGAAGAAGATATTAAAAAGACTGCAGTTATCACACCATTTAGACTTTTTGAATCTGTTTGTATGCCCTTCGGCTTAAAAAATGCAGCACAGACATTTCAAAGGTTTATTAATCAAGTTTTACAAGGTCTCGATTTCGTATTTGCATTTGTCGACGACATTCTCGTAGTTTCACATTCCATAGACGAACATCTACAACACTTACGTACTGTCTTTCAACGCCTAAAAGATTACTGTCTATGTATTAATGCAGATAAATGTATTTTTGGAGCTGAAGCCGTTGATTTCCTTGGACATAGAATAAGTGCTGAAGACGTATCTCCTCTGCCAGACCGAGTACTAACTCTTTTGGATCACAAAAGACCTGAAACTCTTGTAGATCTAAGACGCTTCCTTGGTGCAATTAACTTTTATCGTCGTCACATTAAAAATGCCGCTACTGCTCAAGCACCGCTTCATACTTTATAAAAAGAGGCAAAGAAAAACGACCAACGAGCAGTCCCGTGGACTGATAAGACCATTCAAGCGTTCGAAAAAGTCAAACAGCAAATCGCTAAGATCGCTCTCCTAACACATCCGTCACCTTCAGCTGAAATACGTCTTGTCACGGATGCCTTAAGTACTGCTATAGGTGCTGCTCTTGAACAAAAGACCAACGACCAATGGCAACCTCTCGGATTTTTCTCGAAGAAGCTATCTACATCTCAACAAAAATATAGTACTTACCATAGAGAATTGACAGCAGTCTACGAAGTTATATAACACTTCCAGCACTGGCTTAAAGGTCATGATTTCTCTGTCTATACTGACCATAAACCTTTAACATTTGCCTTCAATCAGCGATCTGATAAAATTTCTTCCCCAGTTCAAACTCGACAACTTTCATACATCAGTCAATTTACAACGAATATACGATACGTAGAAGGTACAGACAACTGCGTTGCTGACGCTTTATCTAGAATTGATACACTCAGACTACCTACTGTCATCAACTTCGACGAGTTGGCACAATTGCAAACCACTGATGAAGAGCTTCAAGAAATCTTACAGGATAATCAAACATCATTGAAGTTACAAAAACTTACATATGGTCCTGAACGAAAAGAAATCTACTGTGATGTATATGCTGAAGATATTAGACCTTTTATGCCAGAACAATTACGCCGCCGAGTCTTCGATATTTTTTACAACATGAGTCATCCTAGGGGTCGGATCATTAACTAAATCATCTCACAACGATATGTTTGGCCGTCTATGAACAGAGACATTATACTTAAATTAAATTGATTAAATTGATTTATCAAAAAATCAAACTTTTCGTAGTGCTCCTGCAAAACATCCATTCCATTCGACTAGCGCACTCACACGAGTGAGCTGGTGACTCGCCCCACCATGTCTCCTACCTTCACGCCGTACGGCCGGCAAGGAAGCCGCTGGAGGACTGTGTGGATCAGTCTTTAGTTAGTTAGATTTTATGAAATACGCAATTAACACCTTTGTATTCAATAATTAATAATTTAAATAAATATATTAGTTTATGTATATATGTGTTAAATACTTATTAGTAGGAGTTAAATAATCCCTACACTGAGATAACTCTTAACGCCACCTGCCTCTGGACATCAAACAAGCCACTGCAGCCGCTGTAGTTGAGTTTATTATAACACTTTTCAAGTATATTCAACATAATTACGAGGGAATTTTTTATTCTGAATTATGCCTTTTATGTTCTAATTACAATATGAAAATAAAGTAAATTTAGTATAAACATCAGTACTTTTTATTTGATCTCTAATGGATTAATGTCGTATGTTCTGGTAACTTGATTCTCAGAAGATTATCGTACATCCCCACAAGAATGGGCCGAGCACCGACCTCTGTGGAACTCCAGCTGTCACCTGGTACTCCTCCACCCCCCTTTCCGTCTGAACCAACTAGTACTGTTAAATGTATTCTTCACATCCAGCGTCACAATGGCGCTTGCTCCAACTATCCTTCGCCTTCCTTCCTCTACTGTAGCTTCTCTTGCGCCATCTGATTCTACTAAGGCTTCCTCTCGTCTCTCCCTAACTCTTTCAACCAGGTTCTTTTTCTTCAGCTTCTTCACCGCCCATGCGGTGATATTTCAGTATTGTGCTGCTGTCCTGCTTAGCCTTTTATCTTCTGAAATCCGAATATTAAAGACAATGCATTGGTGATCACTCCCCGTCTATACCTCCAACACCTTCCAACCCGTAGCGCTGTTAAGTAGGCTCTCTGACACCATTGTAATGTTGACAATAGACCCGGTACCTCTTCACCTGAAAGTTAAAGCTGCTTCTTGGTTCCGGATCACTAGGCCCTCCTTAATCGTCGGGTCACCTATCACCTCCCCTCTTTTATCCATCATGCTTGAACCCCAAGACGTTGATTTGGCGTTCATATCTCCCGCCACTACTTCAAGCTTCCTGTTGAAAGATGCCCTAGAAATGTTCGGCGAGAAATAGCACGTATAGTACATAATACTGTTCACTTCAATTCCCACAAGCCCTTTTCTGTCTCTATTACTCGCCCTAGGATCAAGTTGAGGTTGAAGACTGCCACTGCTGCCCAGCCAGTCTTATCCTGGAACCAAGAACACTCGTTCCATCTAGTGTACTGCTCGCTGATCACTGCAATGTCAATTCGGAAATCCTATATCGACTAACGCAGCAGGTCCTGGGCCTTCCTGCGTCTCCCTAGATCTACAGTAACTTCAGATAGCCTTTTGATGAATGCTTCTCCTTTAGGTGTCAACGCACGTCCTACTTCCAATAAGATGCTTACCGCTCGTCTCGTCCACCTCTGCTTCTCTACAATTTATACAGCACGTGACGATTTTAACTTTTTCAACTCTTGAATCTCTAATTTTTGTCTTAATACCTAACACTGAAGGGTTTTAACTTGATAAGATAATTTATTAAAACGATCAAGCATAACAGTTCGCAATTCATTTATAGCTGAAGAAAAACTAAATATTTAGTTTCTCTAAATATCTAAATTAAAGAGGCAATTAAAAATAATCTTATAAGAATGTTTTACCAATAATTACATCATCCAACTTGTCTTTTTTTCTATGCCTCGCCGATCGTGCATTGGTAGCTTTTGATTTAGTTTCGTTAAGATGAATCATGAATACATATCAATGTTCTATTTAGAAAATTATCAATTAAAAAAAAAACTATAAATCGTGAAAATACTGTTATCATTAAAGAGCGACAGAGAAATGCATTTTTAAAATAAAAAAATTTCTTCTAAGTGGATACATTCACATATTGGGAAACTAAAAAATGAATTAAATGAGTATTACTTACTAGTATCCTTTGCAGCAAAATGTTCTTGACATTCAGACAAAAGTTTTTCCTGTACCTTTTGCACCCTTTGAACGGTATTGCTCTTCGATATTTTTTTGCATCACCTCTTCATCAGCATCATTATCAGTGATGAACGCGAAACACTTATCTTTGAGCGTATCTAATTTTTTTAGACCAGTGCTATATGTATCTGTTGACACATGTCAACGTTTGAGTAAACTGACCGTTTAAGGATAGGGATGAGTGTGCCGGAACAGAGATAATGGTGAAGTCAGATGTTGTAAAAATATAAAATTCTTTACTAAGTAGCACTAACAACTACACTATACACCGTACAAGATTTTAGTTGCTGTATAATAATAACGAATGTGTCTGGAATAAACTAAAAGTCACTTGGAATCACTTGATTCCCACTAAAATGTCTAAATACAACTCAACTTGGGCTGTTTGGTATTATTGACCTCCCACACGAGCTCAGCACGCTTCTCAAGTTGAGCAAGAATATAATTGTGCACGTGACGTTAGCCTAACAATGCAATGCAAATTGAATTCAACTTGATATCTGAATTTACTTTGAATTGTCTGGAAATATTTATTGAATTAACTATAAGATGAACTGGTGAATGTTTCTGTTGATTCAGAATAGCACTAGTACCGAAGATTGACTCAAAACTTAAAGATTTTTCAGAAAAGAATTCGAATGGCGTCTACACGTGAATGAGAAGCAAAAAAGAATGGCGACAGGAACTTCATTGGTTAAGATGGAGACTGAAAATTAGTCAATAGGTAAAATTGATGATTTTACCTGTTTTACGCCGAAATTAGTCAGATTTTTCTTTGATTGTGGATTTACTTTTGCTTTTCTCCTACAAACTTGAGTTCACCTGATTTTATTCTCATTTCCATCTATTTTTCTCCGCTTGTTTTTATTTTGTCTCATTGTCTCCTTTTTATTTTATATATAATCGAGTGTGTAACTTAAGATTTAATATAACAGCCATATTCTTAAAGTCGGAATGGCGTAGTGGCCACATGTTGGACTAGGATTCTAAGCGTCGCAAGTTCAAATTCAGATGAAAAAAAATATTTTGTGTCACTTTTCTCAATATTCTTCTCGATGAGTTCATGAGCATGATCTTTTTGATGGTCGTAAGTGGAAGCAATAGCACAATTCAACGAGAATCGTAGATTTAATTGATATAAATTTTGAGAATCCATACAATGAAACAAATAAGCGAATAACAATAATTTTTATAATCAATTTCGTTATTAGTATTGGCTACTGCTATTTTTCATCATATTTTATTTAGGGAATTACTCATTAATTTTTTATTAAATATAGTTTTATATTCAATACATGTATTTGTGAAGAATAAATAATTGTACTAATCATGGCCTTATTTATCCTTAATCTGTCAGTTCGAAGGAAAAAAACGGATGAAAAAAAGATCTGTTTTTCTCCGTATTATTGAAAATCGCGGAGAAAAACTAACTTAAATATTCCGTGGTATCAAGAATAAAACATGAGTTTTTCAGAATAAATTCAGTCTCCATCAAAAAGTCGTAAAACCGATGAAATTTTTCGACTCGGGTGATTAAACAAGTAAATACTTATTATATAATATTCTTAAACATATGCTTATCATTTAAATGTTTTTTTTACGTGTTGACAAATGTCAATCTTGAATTAACCTAACCGTTTAAGGATAGGAATGAGTGTACCGGAACAGAGCTAATTAGGTACTCAGGTGTTATAAAAAATATAATATTCTTTGTTTTACCACTAACAATGAATAATATACACTGTACAACTTTTACTTCACTCTAAAACTCAATGAATGTCAATTGGAAGCCCAGAATGTTACTTAAATATTAACTGAATCATAATTGAATTTCCAAAAAAGATAACAAAACTTGATGTGTTCGGTATTATTGACCTAATCCACGAGCTCAACAAACTCTTCAAGTTTATTTGAATAATGATTGTGCCCGTGGCGTTAACCTAACAATGCAATGCAAAAAGAATTTTTATTTTATAACTTAGATACCCTGTGAATTGTTCTTAAATAATTATTGATGTAATTATAGAATGAACAGGTGAATGTTTCTGTTGATTCAGAGTTGCGCTAGCACTAATGATTGACTTAGAAAAAGTAGATTTTTTAGGAAAGAATTAGAATGGCGTGTGAAAAAAGAGTGGTGACAGGAACTGTATTAGTCAAAATGGACGTTGACTTTTAGTCAATTGAGTGACTAGATTCAGAATTATTGATTATCTGGTCGATCGGTTATCGATCTAGTCTCAAGATGGCCGCCGAAGTTCCTGTTAGCTGGCAATTCAAACTTAAGAAATAATAACCCTCAACAGTGCGCATAAACAGAATTAAACTTTTCCACACAATTTTGGTGTCTACAACGGCACTCAGTATATATTAAAGATTTATGTTTTAATTTTGTATGATTCGTCAAGTGCTGTAAGACTTGATAAGTAAATGAACAAAATAGACACAAAAACATTTTTTAAGTAAAGAAATGAAAAAAAATCAGGAATAATGATTTCTAATTAGAAATAGCTGAATAAAGTTTGTTTTTTAATCTTTCAATGATATAACTGACATAAGAAATTATTTTATTGTCATTTGTTTTGAAAATAAATGGTTCTTGCTGCAAGATTGACCATATATCTCGATTTTCAATGGGGTACAAAATGTGAAACACATGAAATGAGTACATACAGAGTTTAACCGCTTCGAGAGTACACTTGACTTGGTATACACACGTACGCTAATGTAATTTTAGTTTCGTCTTCACCAACCACTATGGCTTAGTGATCCCCCGCGTTTTCTTATCGCAATAATTTGATTGTGTTGAACTACCTCTAAATCATCTGATTTTTGTAAATGTAAAGTATTTTTTACTCTATTAATTTTTTTTATTTAAGAAATATATAAATCATTCATTCACTATATTTATACATTGGGAGTATACCTACATATATCATAGAAAAATTGTGGCCACGAGAGAGAGGTCCGCGTTAGAGGCATTTGGGTAAGACTGATTAAGAAGAGGCTAGAAATCGAGTTAAAATGTGCGAAAAACGGAATGAGGGGCGTGGCCTATTCTGTTTCTCGATAAGTACTTCATAAATAAATCTCGTTTTGCATTTAAATGAAGGTTAACAGTCATTATTAATTGTGTATTGAAAATTATTCCGGAATGTTAAATAGTTATCGAGATATTTGCAATTAAACATTGCGTCGTCACGTCACGCGTGAACTTTTCAGTATAGAGTAGCGTGTTACTCAGCACTGTGAATATAAGCCGCGAGTGCGCGCTAGTTTGACGAAGAGCAATAGATGGATAAGAGGCAGAATGAGCAGGTGACGTGGCGCCGAGTATCTACCGCTATTCTACATTTGCAGATATTTAATGATCTTTGTTATCGTCCTGAGTGACTGGTGGAGGCCATACCCTTGTACAGCTCTAGGTGTGATGATGTTTCGATCTAATTCGATCCACTCCAATATCAGGATGGGCAAGATGGTGTAGCTCATAAAATTGATAACAGTCGGAGTGTTCAGTGTGATAGCAGGAAGCCAAGAGCGCGAAAGTACACCGCTTGGGTTCGAGATGACCATGCGGTGTCCCCCTACTCTGATGACAATCAAAGGCGTCACCCCTAGTAATTAGGGCACTGAATTTCAAATAGGTCGCAGACCTTGAGCACATTACAAATTGTTATTGACTATTATAGCGTCTTTAATGCTATATTCTTAATCCTGACACGAGTTTGAAATACTTTCATTGCTAATTGTGTTTTTTTAAAATGGTATAATTTATAAATGGCAAAGTTCAGGTCGTTTTCCATTTTTGCTAGTTTTTTGGTTCTCCAAAAAAAATGGCTCGACCGATTTTGCTGAAAATTTTATCAGTTTTAAGTTACGTAATTACACGTCGAATGCAATTGGTCCTACGTCGATATCAATTTTTGTTCTCGAGATAATTGACCAGGAAAATTCCCACTAGGACGTTAATAAAAAACGAGAAGGTATCACGAATATGAAAATTGTTATTACATGCTGGTTGTCATGTGATATGAAGCCTCTCATGTCATGTCTTTATCATCAAAACAATTGATCTTCTACTTATATTAGAATTTCCTTTTTTATATAGTGTAACTTGCGCACTATTTCATAAGTTAATTAATAATGTTTATGATGCAACAGTGAGCCAATACTGCAACCATCAAATCAGATATAAGCCATTCAAACCACATGATAGCTTACAAAAAAGAGAATGAAAAATCATTCTTTTTCTTGAATCAAAAAAATGATTTACTTTTTTCTATGTTATGCATTATGAATAAAAAAAATTATATCGGTTTCAATGAATGCACGATTTATTCGGAATTACAATTTTTTTATTCAACAAATTTAATCTTTTAGAAGAAGAAGAGCGGCTTTCGTTTCTATTTCCAAATTCAAAGGAATCTATTCTTTATTTTCCCAACGCATGTCTAATAGCAGCGAGTTAAATTTTTTCTATTTTATCTGTTTTTGTTTTCTGAGTCGGTATGTATATGAAACACCCATAATCCATCAAGGATCGAACAAAACTCTTATACAAAATTAACAACATTTCAGTATTAGCACCTCACTAAGTACTACACAAGAATTTAACAATGTTTAAGGATTTATTACCTTTTTAAGTGTTTCGCATAAATGAGTATCAAAGGACATGTCATAGTTAAAGAAAATTTCAAGAAAGCGAGCACTAGGAATTGACAATATCGTTATCCTTAATATTAAAATTCCCAGGTTGTATTTTTCTCTTACTCGAACATCTAAGAAAGCCGCAAATACATCTTTTCCACTCGAAAAAGCATTCTCAATGGTTAGTTTGAGATTAGTTGAGTTATTATAACAAGACCTCCCTTTTCGAAAGCCAGACTGACTGTGATAAAAAATGCCATTATGTTCAGCCCACCATTGCGACCGGTTTCTAACGAGTGTTTCTAATAGCTTGCAAATACAGGACGTCAGAGTTATGGGTCTGACACTCTGTCCATTTGGTTTGTTAATGAAATGGATGAACACTTTCCTCCATTTAAATGGATAGCAAGACGTGTCATACATCTCGGTAAAAATATCTAGCAAAATTAGTTTAAATTGAATCAGTAGAGCCTTAAGGATTTCAAAATCAATACCATCTAACCCAGGAGAGGAATTAATATTTTTACATTCCAGATCAATATTAAATTCAGAAAAATCAAAATGGAAGTCGAAGAAAGAGTTGAGCACACATTAAGCTATCTACTCAGGGTTAGTACTTGACCAGGCTGGGCTAACTTTATCTAGGGCTATCTTAAGTTTATCTGAACATTAGTTATAGTCTTTGATATAGGAGCAAATTGTCTGAAACACATCTTTTTGTTTAATCTAAAAATTCTTCTAGCCCAAACTTTCTTATACGCGTAGAAATCAATTGCCTCATTAGTGTAGTCCCACTTCCTGAAGGCTACCCTTCTCAATCTCTTAACTTTACTACACCCTGAATCCAACCGAGAAACAGAATGGTTTATTTGTGGTGTAGATGACTTAATGGCAATGGAAGACCATCATTGGAAAAAAAATTGAGAGTAACAATCATTAAGGTGTTTTCCAAATTTGCTCTAATTTGTGTTCACAGGTTTCAGTTTGAAACGTGAGTTTGAGGCGTGATATTATGCACGAGCAACTCGAGGACACAAGATGCCGAGTTTGCCACGGTGATGTAGATGAGACGCTTTTTCATGTGTTATCGGCTTGTCCGATATTAGCGTGCTCAGCCTACATTCACCGGCATAACGCTGGCCTTAGAGTGCCGATTACCACCTTCGGCACTTTTATGGAATAGACGAGACACCAGTGCTGCCCTATGTTCCCGATGAAATTGAGTCGATCGTTGAGAACGGGAGAGCAAAAATTCTTTGGAATTGCCCGCTCTCTACGTCTCAACGTATTGAACACAATAAGCTGGATATTACTCTTTTCGACCATACCACCAAGCACGTATATCACATTAAGTTCTCAGCCCCGACTGAGATGATTATACGTGCAAAAGAAGAGAGTAAACAGGAACGCTACGGAGAGCTCATTGAGGTCATGAGAAATGTCTATCACGAATACACAGCGCACGTGATAGTCCTGGTGATTGGCGCCCTCGGAGGGATGAGGGACCGCTTTCTGACAGAGCTTCGAACAATACGAGTCTGCCGTAGTCAAGCTGAGATTCTCGCGGCTCGTATGCAGAAAGCGGTCATCCTTGGTTCTCTTCGAATCCTGAGACGTCTGTAACAAATGACTGAACGGCTGCAGCCTCGGCTCACCCTCAAACCTGAGGGAGTCGGGTGTCTGCAGGACCGTCTGGTCAGGCCCGAGGTGGGTCGGAGCTCTGGGATCCCTAGCCAGACACTTTTGACGAACCGAAAGGAGATAATGATAACAATAATAATAACAATAACAATGAATAATTAAAAAATTTATAATTTAGAAAATAGTTCTAATAATTTGGTTGAATCGGTCTCAACTTCTTCGGTTAATAATAGTTCGTTTGCTTTCACAAAACCGGGTAAATTAGATGGTTCTCAGACGTGGGAATCTTATTTTCGTCAATTTAAAACTATCGCTCGTCTGCAAAACTAGACTAATGAAGTAAAAGCATCGATTTTAGTTTCTCTTTAAAGGACAAAGCTTAAGTTATTCTGGAAAATTTAAGTTTAGAAGATTTAGGGAATTTTGAAAAATTGAAGAAAATTTTGGAAGATCGTTTTGGTGAAGCTCAAGTTTCTAGAGCTTATTTTAGTCGTTTTCAGGCTAGAAAACAGTCTGAAAATGGAAATTGAACGGACTTTTCAAATGATTTGGATAGAATTGTCAAATTTGCGTATTCTCCGGTCTCTTTCGAGGAGAGAGATAAAATTGCTGGTTTGCAATTGATTTCTAGCTTTAAAAAATTGAAGTTACAATTTTCTCTTCGTTTGGAGAGTCGTTATTTGGTCTAATTTATAATATATATTCTAAACATATTGATTCAGGTGTTGTCCTGTTATAATAGATTTTGTATACAGTTAATTCTTAATTTATTTTTTTGTAGATTGTATGCAGTGTGCCCGTAACCGACCAACTCTATATTTTTTGAAAATACCATCACTATATTTTTATGTGAATTATCATTTATTCGTTGTTTTTTAACTGAATTTTTCATTGTTAAAAGGAAATGGTCTAAACTTAATAATAATAATTTTCTAAACTTATCCCTTAACAATCCTGCACACTACAGTGTATCCATTTTTTAATTCATATATTTTATTTATATATTTATTGGATTTTGTAACCGCTAATTGAATTCCATAATTACTGTAAAATTTAGAGCTTACTTAATAGCTACTGTAATGTCTGAATGTATGTTAATTATTTCACATAATTATTTAAAATATATTCTAAGAAAAGCTAAAAATGAATAGCAATAAACCTTAAGGATTGAGGTTAACGATTATTACTCAAGTTATTTTTTGAGTTTTCTTAAGATTTCAATAAAATAGAAAGGATTTCGAAGAATAGTTAAGGAAATTATTTTTTAGATATTTTATTGCTTCTGGAAAACCCACATGGCAAAAAGCAATAAAATTTTAAAAAAAGAGTACGTGACGTAAAAAGAGCGTTAGCCTTATAAAAAAGAAAAGACCATGCGAAGGGACTTGTGCATGCCTGAAGCAAGGGACTTCTAATTATGTCAAATAAATTGTTGTTATAATATTTCAATAATTTGCATTCAATAAAATTTTGTTATTGTTTTCATATAAATCACACATTTTTACTTTCTCTATCGAAGATCTCCTCATCCCTGTCTATTGGTCGGAAGGCTAGGACTAAAAAGAGGAACTTAAAGTCTCTAAGGTTGAGCATATGGTTTACATACTGATACCTTCAAAGAACAAAATTACATAACACTACAAACTTATTTTCATTATAGAAACCGTTTTTCTCTGAAGGACAAAAAATTGATCGAAAAGTATTGTTGACTACTCCGTAAGAAGGTTTAACTGAAATAATTTCAATAATAGAATGGAAGTATAATTTTGTTTGTACACGCAAAGATTATTTACAGAACACCAACATAAACTACGAAAAGCATAAGGTTTTGAATAAAATACCATCACTTTATTTTAAGTACTATAAATTTAATGTAATTTTGAAAATGAAGTAGTTGTTTTTATGACAAGTTCGTATGCAGAAAAGAACAATAGTGACCTTGAAAAGAACATTGCTGCTGAAACTTGTACACTGAGAAAAAATTTTTTTTGAATCAAAAAAATCCATTTCTTTAACTTTCATCTTATTTAAAACAATATTCACAGTTGTGAAATGATATTAATTTCATTGTTTCAATATAATATCGTATTGATTATATGGAATAACATCACGAAAATTAATAACTTTGTAAGAAGAAAATATTTAGTTGCATCAAAAAAATCGACATAGAGATGAATGAAGTGAATTCTTGAAAATGAAGAATTTTTTTCTTTGATGCTAAATTCAGAAGAAAGTGAAATAATATTATATAATTGGTATACAAATTTTCCCATTTGTTATAAAATCAATATTTAAAGGAATGTAAGTGGCGAGTTGATGTCTTTTAATGAATTTCCAACTATCAGTAGTTTGAATTTCATATGCTTAATAATGAGTGAGCAATGGAATACATTTCATTATCTCTAAAAAAAAATTATCTCTTTTGGTGAAGTAATATAAACTGAAGAAATTCGTCCGAACTCAGGTAATGTAGAATTTTATTTTGTTAAAACTATCATTTCTGGCTTATAAACGTTGCCATTCCAGTGAACCCAACTTACAGATTTGAAATTATTCATGACCTCATTTGTAAAAATATTTGGAAACTTCTCCGACAGATCCTTATCTATTGCTATAGTAGGACCCAACTTTATATTATCTTGTAACGATTCATTTGTAAGAAATTTGTAGCATTGAACGAGTTGATGTTTCACAGCAAAAGTTTGTGCGGCATTTACTCGCGAAATAGATACTGATGCTTTTTTTTTAAAGATTTGTGTTTCGATTCAAAATTAAAACATAAAAAATATTTTAATGAACCTAATTTTCTCATCATTCTAACATAATAAGTTAGTAAATGTGCTTTTGGTGAAAGATTGTCCTTAAACAAATTATAATACGATTCGTTATGTTTATATATCGAGTTCGTTAACAAATTACAGATTTGGTCATTGCCAAATTGTGACATAATTAAATAAAGAATTTTTCTTAGAACTATTCGCCTTGTTTCCCTGTCCTGAGAAGGACATTTTGATCGAGTACCTCGCCATATAGGGCATAACTTTGGGAATGACTCTACTTTTAGTGACGGCGTCACTTGAGACGTAATATTCTCGCGCCTTTAGAAAGGCATGAAGAGACACGCATCTAGCCCAAGACCTCGCAACATACGACTACGAGTCCAACCTCAATTGACCGAAAGCACCCGGTTCCTGCATGTCGTTTTTCGACTTTGCAGCCCCAGATGCGGTTTTGGATTTCGGTCCCCCGTAGTAGCAGTTCTATCCGCTTTAGTCGGCGATCCCAGTTGTTTAAGGTGTGAGGGGAGCACTATTATATTTTCGACAGCTGAAAGAAAATGTTTAAGGTTAGGTGTTTCCTGAAATATATAAAAGTTTTTTATTATTATTAAAGATTGTTAAGTAAGGTGAAATGGAGGATAAAATCCCTATCCGTTTGATCCACAGGGGACAGGTTCCCCATTATAGGCTAACTGTATGATCTGTGAAGTAATTTTGCATTAGTTTGTAGATATTTTTAGGGCAGTTTCGTGACTTTAGTCCTTCGAGGGCTAAAGGCCACCATACATTATCAAACGCGCCTGAAACATCAAAGAGCAATGTGACCACGTTACGTTCCACGGACTCTTGCACCACTCTTTGCACTGTCAGTATCGCATCTACCGTTGATTGCCCTTCCATAAATCTATATCGGTAATTCGATTCCACACGAATTGTTCTCTCCTTCCAAGCCCGAGGAAAGACGCCTTCGAACAAGCATTCGTTGAAAAGTGTTAGAAATTTTTCTGGGAAGTACGCGATTGCACATTCAACAACCTCCACTTCCAGCAAGTCTAGTCCTGGAGCTTTTCCGTTCTTGAGCGTTCGGACGACTTGCTGAAGTTTTTCTTTATTGAATAGTTCTGCATTATTTGTGCTGGGTAGATTGAGAGCGTTTATCTTTATCCTGCTCGGTTCATCTGTATCCATTTCTGGATGGTCGTCGACCACGTGTTCTGCCAGCAATCTCTTGGCTGTTTCTTGAAAGTTCAGGGTTCCATTACCCTCTTCAGTGCAAAGTGCATTCATAACTTTTTCGGCTCGCATCTTGTCGGCCGCAATCTTGTATACCACACCCCATTTTTCCTCGTTTCCGTAGGTTGTGACGAACTTTTTCCAGCTTTTTGTTCTCGCCTTTTTTATCGCTTGGGAGTACCTTCTTACCTGCTGGCGATATCGAAGTCTCACTGTCGTGATTCGGTAGGTATCTGCACCAAGCTTTTTCCTTAGAACTATATAGAATTTCCAAACCGGATTATCTTCAGGAATAAAGTCACCCACACAAATACCTAAATATTTGATTAAATAATTCATTTTTGACGCTGATATAATTAAATCATTTTTTTTAAAGATTTTGCTGAAATCATTGCTAGTGCGTTCATTTCTGTAGTAAGATCCGCATTCAGAAAAGTGATTTTTGAACTTAATGCATCATAAAATATAAATTTTTTTTTTAAAACATACTTTAATATCCGACCCATATCATATCTACAGATACCTTCAAACAGATCATGCATTGGGTCAACGCTCATATTAGTAACTATGTAAAAACCTTTAATGTTATTGAATGTATATTGTTCTTGAATTCCATAAGATAATGAATTGAAATCTATTTTATAATTATCTGGAGTCCGCAAAATTTTAGTATGTTCATTATATTGTTGTTGTGCCATGTCCTTATCGATTCTAAACATTCTAAAATAATGTTTCGCATTAAAGCTTGTCGAAAATCCAAGAATTGTATTTAACTCAAGATTATCACCTCGAATAGTGACAAGCTCAAAGTCAACAGTTTCTATATGCCTATTAACATTAATCGATATCCCATTCGATTGTAGATAACAAATTTCTTCTACTAGATGCGAAAAAATTTTGTCATAACTTAAATGATTATTGTTTTTATGAATTTGTGTATAGAAAGAAGACATATGATCAATAAAATGATTTCACCGTTCTAATTGATCATTTTGTTGGACGTTGTCGTCATTTCCTACAACTTGTTGTGTTTCCATTGGAACCTGAGCATTTCGAACTTGCTAATAAATAAAATTTTGATTATTAGAGATAAATGCCGTAATGATTAAAATTGAAACGTAAATGAAGCTGTTAAATAATACTTAAGGATTAAAATAATTTCTTAATGCCGAAAAAAATGTATCACGGTCTACTTTATTAGGTATTAAGTTTGCCTAAACTAGAGAATTTTCTTGTCTAATCAATTCCACATTAACCTGATGGCCTAGAATAGGAAATACAAATCGAATACGAATATATTTGATGAAATAAATATAAGAATTAATTATCAAACGTGAAACAAACGTTACTTGAGTCGAAAATGTTACAGTATTTTTTAAATGTAATTGCGATGTCATAATTTATTAAAAGCACATCTTAAAGATCACTCCTTTTTAGCCTACACCTAGTGCAATAGCTGGGATGGAGTAAGAGGTTGTTGCATTAGGATTTAATAATAATAATTAAATATTCTTTTAGTTTTAATAAGTTAATAAATGGGATAGAATTAATAGGGATATTTATTTAATTAACAAATTAATTTAAAAGCCAATTAATAATTTATTAAATTAATAATCAAATTATAATTTTGAATTCATATAAATAATAATTTCTTAAACGAGATTGCACTTTCTTTTAAATTTTAAATAAAAATAAATATTAAGACTTACTTTTGATATTTAAATCCAAATTATAATTTTAAATCCAATTTGTATTCTTTTAATTAAATAATGATCACAATTAATTATTCAAATGACTTTTATTATAAACAATTAACACGTCTTATTATTTGGATTGATAAAACTAAAGTGTCACTTAAAGGACATTTTCGGTTGTTGCTAGCAGGTAGCAACATCCCTTCTTTTTCATTTTTAATTGAATAATTAATTTTGATTGGTTACAATTAAATCAATAATAATTTCTTTTTATTTTCTTTTAGTTTGTAATTAAATATTTTTGCGAACAATGCTTCTGACAACGATTTGTATTTCTTGCATATTAAATTACATCTGAAGCATTGTTAAACGCAATAAAAATTAATAAGAAATATTTCTTTAAATTTTTAATAATTATTTATAATAACTTTTAAATCTATTTCTTAAATATATATTTTTAAATTTAAAACGTATGGGCACGTAGTGCCACATGACGTGACACCCCCACACTTGGACGATTGTCACACATGAGAATCATGTTGACAAGATGTCACAAAAAATTTAAATTTTTATTTGTAATTTTTTTTTTTTTTTAATGAATTATATGTATATTTATGAATAGGATATATTTTCAATTTATTTCTTTTTTTAAATAAATTTATTTAAGGTTTCTAATTAAATAATCAGAACTTTTTTTAAAAAAAATTATAATAATGAATAAAATACTTTTTTATTGATTAACATTATTCTTATTTTCATACATTTTTAAAACATTTTTTAATTGAATATATTAATATGACACCTTTATCCTTCCATTCTCTCTCAAAAATTTTTCATGCGTTAAAAATTCAGCAATGCATTCATAACATTGCTCACAAGATCTAATATTTAGAATTTTCCTTCCACATTCATCGCACTGTTCAATTGGTGTACGCGTAATGATGTGAAAGTCTTTATAAACTTTATAATTGAATCTTTCATCAGATACAATTTGTAGATAACAATTGGTGCACATAATTTTATCACTCCAATTGTCTATAATTTGAATAAAAAATCTAACAACTTTTTCTTTTAATTTCACACACTTATAGTTTTCTAGTTCTTCAAAAACTTCAGGTTGGTCTCTGATATTTATTTCTTGAACAGCATCCAAACTGACTTCATCGCAGTCTGAATGATCGGGACAAGTTAGATCCATCTTAATTGTGTGTATTAAAAATTTCACTTTAAGAGTAATAAAATAAACTGTCACAACTGGACTTTAGCGAATCGTTTGATTGAATGAATCACTAAAATATTTTTAATGAACTGTTACCAGTCAAATTGAGTTTTTAGTCACCAACGGGGTGCAGAAGAGAGATAAACATATGCTAAAGAATACCTGTCATTCGAAACTTCCCTTGATAACGCGCGACTTGAACGTCCTTGATGCGTTATAAAGGAAAAATATATGTAGCAATATTAAAAACATTGAAAACTTATGATTAATTAATAATTCAAATGAATTTTCAATAATTAATATAAGTATAATGAATATAATAATAAATATTAAATATGAATTGTAAAATTAATTTAAGTATACTATTAATTAACTATTTAATTTATGGAATATATTTATTTTATGAAAAATTTAATCATAAAAATAATATAATAGTATAAAATTTAAAATGATTCATTCAAACTTTAACGCCTACAGGGACGTATCAACGACCCTTCTTCCCCCACACTTAAAACTATTGACAGAGGTGTGAGCGAAGGAAATTGGTTATCCTCCCGGAATAGAAATTCAAAAACTCTTTTTTAAAAAAAATAATATTTAGATAGTTATTTTTTTAAAATAATATTTAAATAATTATAATTATTATTTTTTATTTTTAATTATTTTATTACTTTTTTTTTTAAAGATTTTTATGTATTTTGAAATTTTTTATTATATTTGTATAGTTTTATCATTTTTTTAGTATTTAATTAAATTTAATATACTTAAATAACTATTAGAAATTTTATTTACTTATAACTTTTAACTTTTATTGCATAATTATTTTCTGTAATGTCTCTATAGTATACCCAAGTGTTTGAACAATCTTCACATACATATCCTGGTCTTGAAATAACAATTCTTCTGTAACATTTTACACAATCTTGAACTACTAGTCGTGGTGGACAGAGATGATGTCAATTTTTATCACAATAACTGAATGATCGTTTTTGTTCATTTGATATTGTTTGATAACATTCAACACACAGAAGTTTATTATTATAATAATCAACAAATATTTCTTCTTCTTTTTCATCAATTTTTAAACATGATGCTGTAATTAAACTTGCGTAAAATTTTATATTTCTTCCAGGAATCCTTGTATGAGGAATCCCATATAATAAATCCAATTCTTCTTGTTGTTGCATATATTTTAATACACCATCCGGAATTTTCATCTGCAAAATTTTTTAAAATATTGAAAGATTTAATAAAGTATATTTGTTAGTAATTTGAAAATTTATTCAGCCATATTGAATACACTGACTGATTTATGTTGCAATTTTGAGTGATTTAATTTTGTTGAATTATTTTCTGTTTCTAATTTTGGATAAATTCTTCTTTCATTATCTCCGGATTGTTGAAATTTATTTTGGTCGATTCTTGAAGATTCTCCTTCTTGATCTTGATGATAAAAATTAGTTGCTTGATTTTTATTTTCTTCTAATTTTGGATAACAAATTTGCGATTGATTTTGTATACATAATTTGTTGAAACTCATAAGGAATTGTTGGTGAATTAATTTGAACTTGAGGTTGATCTATGATAACCTCCATTTTTGAATTATCATTTTCATTATTTTTAAAATTATTTTCTTCTGTTTTGTCATTTGAATTAATATTATTACAATTATTATTTTTATTTTGAGCTTTATAAAGAATAAAATGAGTACATGCGTCCCAAAAAGGTAATAAAAGATAATATGAGCAACCATAAACATTTCTTATGGCATATCCATGAATAATTGTATCAAAAACTAATTTTATCAAACGAATAATAGTAAATATACCGAGAAGTCCTGCACTTATTGTTCCAAAAGCCACAAACTTCCCCCAAGTTTTCTTCCATGTTGATTCTGCAAGTTTTTCTAATGAATTTTGATCAAATAAATTATACATTGATTCTCCTTGATTAATTGTTTGTTTTCCAGATAAAACACGTGCAATGTTATTTAATATTGCTGGTTTCTCCAAGGGAGACATGATTCTATCTCTTAATTTTTCTAGATTTTGTTGAGAATAAATACCACTTGTAGCTAAAGATTTTGATTGAACATATTTCCATGTTGATTTCGTTGAAGGTTTGAAAATATTTGGTGGAACAACTTCGATAGGTCCAGGTGAAAATCTATACCAAACTCCGTTGACATTAAAAATAGGTAAATATTGTAAATCACAAGTAATTTGAGTTCCTTATCTCACTGAATTATGTGTTTTGGGTTTCAAAAAGTAACTTAAGTTTCCCTTAACCACTGATAATTCTTGATAACATTCTTCTCTTGGGTATACCGATACATCTACAGCTAAACATTTAATTATTGTTACAGTTTCGCCTGCTATAATCGCCATATAGCCTGGCCCTTTCATATAATTATACGCAAATTCATCTGGATTTTGTATAGCTAATGATAAAGAATTCTGTTAAACATTTCGTTCTAAATAACATCTATAAACTTAAATATCATTATATAATTGTTTCATTTGTTTTTGAATAAATTTTTCAACATAAACAAACTTAGAATTAACATACGTAAATAAATCTAAATTTTCTGTTGTTATACTTTCTGTAATTAATAAATTGTCTTTACTAGTTTCATAAATAAATAAACTTGGATGTTCTGTTCTGATTATTTTATAGCCACATATTATTTCTACTTTTGCCGTGGCTAAAGCAAAAGTAATTCCATTTGATTCTAAAGAATAAATAATTTCATACGATTCTGAATCTTTTTCGACTATTCTGTTTACTTTTCCCGAATATAAAATTTCATATTTATTCAATTGACAGTCATCGTGTGAAATATATTTCTAAATAGTATATCCTCCTTCATAATCTAGACACCAAAGATTTTTTAATGGACAAGTTATTGCTGACCTTAAGTGAATGTTATTTGATTCTAATTTGATTTCTGTAAAATATTCTTGTAAAGTAATTTTGACTATTCCTTGAACTACGACATTAGCCCAATTTTCATAAATATCAGAATAATATTCTCCGAAACATTTTCCATCATTCTCGATACTTCCAGCAAGTGTTACACTTCTTGTGGTTGTATCATTAATTTTTAAATCAGTTAAAAATATTTTTTCGAGATATAAAGAACCCGTTTTATGGATTTCAGAACATTTTTCTTTAGAAATTTCATACAAATATTCATTAAAACCGTTATTTACTATTGAAATATGAGAATGCATTCCACAATGATAAACTGTCCGTAAAATTTCAATTTTACATTGCAGCGAAAATTATTTTGATAATCATCTGTAAAGTAAATTAATTTGCTTCATTGTTATCACCTATTTTAAAATTTAATTTTCGTGTTTTATGTATTGGTGTTATTTCTGGATTAATAAATGAATATCTCAATCTATTCATATGAACAATTTGTGTTCGTTTTTCAGTTTGAATTTTTACATTCCCTTTTCCTAAAATTTCAAGAACTTTATATGGACCTGAATACTGATCTTTAGTTTTTCCAGGATTAGGTCCACTTTGTAAGAAAACATAATGTCCTGGTTTAAGATTTTGAGGATTACAATATTTATCATAATATTTCTTTGACGTTTCTTTTTATTGAACTAAATTTTGATATGCTAATAATCTTATTCCATGTAATCTTGTAACTAAATCAATTAAATATCCTTGCATAGTAGGTAATTGTTCACATTCTCTTATAGGATCACTAGATGGTAATCTAGCTTGTTGACCAAAAACTATTGTATAGGGTGCATTTTGAATGCCAAAATGATAACTAGTATTATAAGAAAATACTGCTAATTCTATCCAATCATCCCATTCATCATCAATTGATGAATAGAACTTAAGATATTCATTCAAAGATTGATGTGATCGTTCTAAGGAACCATTTGATTGTGGATGATAAGCTGTCGTTCGTAACTTTTTAATTCCGAACCTTCTAGCAACATTTTGTAACAAGGCACTTATAAAATTGCGACCCTGATCTGTTAAAATAACTTTAGGTGGACCAAAAATACAAATATATCGTTTAATAAAAACATCAGCAATTGTTACTGCTTGAGTATCTTTTAAAGGAACTGCTCCACAAAATTTAGAAAATAAATCTTGAATTGTTAATATATATTCATTACCTTTTTTAGTCTTTTGTCTTGCTCCTATAATATCTAAAGCAATTTTCATATTACAAGTAGCTGGGGTATCTGTAATAATCATTGGTTCTTTATTCTTTTTACGAACAAATTTCTTTAATTGACATTCTAAACATTGTTGAATTCGTCTTTGTATATCTACTTTTAAATTTTCCCAATAATTATTTCTTTTAATTCTTTGATAAGTTTTAGTTACACCATGATGACCTCCTATAGGTAATTTATGCATTTCGAAAAATATTACATCTCTTTTTTCTTCTGGAACATAAATAATTGTACCTAAACAAATGAATACTTTAATATTTGTTTGATCAAAAATATTTTTTAATTCTGTAACAATATCGTACCATGAAATATTTTCAATATTATTATTTTTAGCAAAACAAATTGATTTTAATTTTAAACGAATTAATTCTTTTTTTAAATTATTAAATACTTCTATTATATTTTCTATCAAAATTATTTTTGATTCTTTTCCTTTATCTCTTATTGGCAAAGCAAAATAATATCTACTATTTACTCGTTTAAATAATACCTTAGATAATTGTAAATCATTTATTTTTGGTAATTTATTTATTTCTTTTAATTTTAAACTTCCTTCATCTAATGGTTCTCCTGTTAAATCAACAAAATAAGCTAAATTATCTTTTCTAAAATGAAAATAATCTTTAATATCAATTACATTTTTAATATTTCCTTTAAATAAATTTTCCTCACCATCACTAATAATTCCATTTAACTGTTCATCGTCAATGTCATTGTCATTATCATTGTCATCGTCATTTTTATCATTATTATCATTTATTAAATCTTCTATATTATCATCTGAGCTACATGTTGATGATGAAAAATTTTCATCTTCCTCAGATTTTTCTTCATGATTTTCTTTAATGAATTTTTCTTTCTTCTTTCTTGGTTGTCTTTTAAGCAGTTCTTCAAAAATATCTTCATCATTTTCTTCAGGTAAAATTTTCTTAGGTCTTCCTCTTTTCTTTTTCTGTGGTCTTTCATGAATTTCTGCAGTTGTTTCAATAATTTTATGAGGTTCATTCATATCACTATCTGTATCTTGATTATAATTTATTGGTTTATTATTTTTTTGAGTTTGTAATCTTGTAGTTACTTTAACATATCGTTCATCTTTTTGAACTGGATTTCTTGATAAAGCATCAGCATTACAATTTATTTTTCCTGGTTTATAGAAAACATCATATTCATATTCTGATAATTTTAATCTCCATTTTAATACTCGTGCATTGACATCTTTTGCACTTTTGAACCAAACTAAAAGTTTGTGATCAGTTACAAGTGAAAATTTTCTTCCATAAACATAAGGTCTAAACGTTTTAACACTAAAAACAATAGCTAAAGCTTCTTTTTCATACACGGAGAGAGAGTTAAAATAAAAATTACTGTGGGTGCATAGTAAACAAGGAACAGGCTGAATTTTCTTCAGAAATTATCATAGGATGGATTAATTTATGCATTATGTGTACTAATTTTTACCATAACCCATAGTAATTTTTTATCGAATGTATATTAAAAAGTATTAAAAAAAATTTTATCATGTTTTAAAAATAATTGTACTTTATAAATTGAAATATTTACAAAGCATCTTATATTTTTTATATCACTTTTTGTCTAAAATTACTATGTAACATGGTAAAAATGAATACAAATGAATAATACATTCAAATCAAATAAATTTTACCATGGTACCTTGTAATTTTTACTGTAACTATAGTAATTTTTATATTATGCATACTAAAAAGTACTTCACATTCCAACCGTCATCCCCACTTTTCACTTGTTTACAAAGGAGTGAGGATAGATGAGCTATTCATTTCATTAGATGTGTCAATTTTATTTCATTTGTGAAAACTTAAAGACGTACTTGGAATATTTTGAGGAGCTTTTAAGAAGATTATTTTGTTCACGTTAAGTTAGTAACAACGATTGATTATTTAATTAATAAAAGAATAATTAAATGATCATTCTTTTTAATTCATTCCTATCATGGAAAATAATTGTTGCTAAAAATGAATATATTCCAAAGTTTTGGATTTAAATAATTTTTTATTGTTTTTATTTTTTTAACTAATTAGGTTTTGATTTAAATCACCCATGGATACGGACATATATATCCATACATGAAACTGATAAACATATATATATATATATATATATTGTGACGATACTTTTCCACTGGGGTAGGTGTACTCAGTATGTCACCTTCCTCCAGGACACTAATTTATCAGCTAACATCCCTGGTTCGCTTATAAACATTATAAACGACGGGCGCCAAGTTATTTTATCGCCAGAATAACTAAACTGGCAAAACTTACATCTAAATCCAAAAAAAACTTAAACCTAGACCAAAGCTTACAACTAATCTTAGATCAAATCCAACCAAACTCTCACAATTCTCAAAAATCTTAAAACTAATTACGAAATCTTAAACTAAACTTAATTAAGATGCTGCTGGTAAAGAGGTCCTGACAGGGGATCTCCTGGAGCTCAGTTATGTGGGTTGTGGAGAGAGGGTCAGGGCCGGCAATAATTCTCGGTTGAACCCCACAAAAGTATTCAAAATTGTTAAATAACAAACTGGAGTTGAAGGCTCTTCTTTACTAATTATTTAAATACCAATTACCAATTAATGCTTAATTTATTAAAACAAAATCAATTTTCTTATTCATTATTCAATTAACAAAAATCATAAATCATTCTGTAACGATTCTGCATCATCAATAAAGAAAATATTTTACAAACAAATAATTCTAACTCGAATTCTGGAACAAGTTTTAAATAATTACCTATCGTTTCTAAAATTTAAACATTAATTAACCTCAATCTAACGGCCCTAATCTCAAATACACTGATTTTTATCTTATAAATGACTCGAAAACCCGAAGCAAAATCATCAATATCTCTTATAAGTTTAAACTATAACACTCTAAACTGAATTTATTAACTAACTAAATCACAAAAGCAAGCCAAGGGTGGAAGATTCCCTACATTTCATTATTCTACTTCTAAACTGTAACAAAACTACCAAAAATTACCAAATATCAGACTCAATACGACTTACAGGAGCTGCAGAGGATACTTAGGTGTCGTAAACTGGGCTCGACACGTTCCTGGATATTCTGGAACCTCCTCTATGCATCAGGGACCTCCCTGTAGTCTGCCATAACTCTACTTGATTGTTTCTTCCTCCTGGGCCTGTTCTCGTCTTCAACCTCCAATAACCCTCGCCATCTTCAATCTTCGAACTCCAATTTCTAACTGCTTCCTTCGATTACCAGAATCGAACTGCTCTCGTCAATCTCCAAAAACGAACTCCTCTCTTCAAGCTCCAAACTACTTCTCTCTTTATCAAACTCCAAAATTGTACGCTCTGCATTCTTTATCCCCACTCCAATCTCACAATCATCTTCTTATTTGCAGAACCACTTCTCCATTAGTAGCTTCATCACGCGATCTCTCCTAGATTTCATTGTGGAAGGGCGACTTAACCTAGGTGCTTCCTTGGAGGTGAGGTTGATCAGGCTTCCCCCACAAGGCCTGCAAACTTATATCTAATTCTTCAACTTAAAACTAATTGCTTCACAACATCTCCACAATGCCCATTCCACACCTCCATCTCTTCCATTGGAGTGCCATATTACTGGGCCTGATCAAGTGATGATCACTCACAGGGCTAGAACGTCTTCTAGCATGGATCCTCTAACGGGTGGCACGTCTTATTTGGCCCTCATCTCCACGTTAGCGACCCACTTCTCCTCATAATGGTTTCACAGCTCCTCAAATATTTCTTACTTCTCCTCTACTAGCTCCTCCTTATCCTATTGAGTCTTTTTCTACTACCAAAATTAAATACATAATCTTCCAACCTTGCTACCTCTCTTTACATTAATATTTCAAAATAAGTAATAATAAAAATAACTACAATTCATTAGATTAAAATAGTTTATAAACCAAAACGTGAACCATCACTGTAACCATCGGTTAAATAGCCCCTGAGGACTCAAAATAATGAAATATGACGTGGACAATAGCTAGAGCAACCCACATGGGCTACGATTAGCTTCCAATATTCATTAAATTATTCTTTAAGGTGTCAATGAGACGTTATCCCAAAAATAACGTCACAATATATATATATATATATATATATATATATGTATTTATTAGTTTCATTACAAAATCTAATAATTTTTACTAAAAGACGTTAAAATTTTATAATATAGAAATTCAATTTTTACTGTATTATATTAAAATTAAATAATGTAACATTGTAGTTTTTATTTCTACCTCACTATGATGATTTCCTGGCTTAGAGGAGGTGGCACGACGGAGATGTCTCCTTCTATCCGGAACCATATGACGTTACCGGGGAACGTTAGGCAGGTAGCCGTCACGCCACAAAGTGTGAGGGTAGCGCCTTCTATCCCTCCCGTCTCTTCCCAATGATCTTCAAGTGCCATTAGAATAATAATTTCTAGGAGGGTGATCGGTAAGTCGAACCAGGCCTCCGGGAAAATAAAAGTGCACATCTTTTTCTAAAAAGTAATAAAGATTATAATTGATTTTTTTTAAACTTAAAAAAATTCCCCATTTTAAACTTGAAAAAAAAATTCCCCCACTTGATAAATTATCATTTAACAATTCATGAAATTCACAATGACACTCAATGAATAATCATATTAATGCATAAAAAATTAAAAAAAAAACACACTTTTTATACTTGAATGAAGAAAAAGTCACTACTTACTTGGTATGGGGTTGATCAGTTTGACTGTCGAAAATGAACTAAATATTTTGTCCTATGCATCATACACCATGGCTAAATGTTTATATTTTTCAAATAGGCCAATGGTGAAAAAATCATTGAACGATATTGATTTAAATCCATATAGAGAGGCCTTGATCGTATCACTCAGCATCAAATTACAGATAGAGAAAAAAATTTGACAACAAGAAAAAATTCTCACTAAAAAAATAATTTATAAATGACATTTTTTTCTTTTTTAATTATTAAAATAGTTTGTGAACGATCTCTACTATGGATAAATAATTATAGTGTTCTGACTTGGTCTAAGGTACTCTATCGACGGCCCAACATTTTTCTCCCCACCGAATAATTAGATGACTCAAGGTCTCTCCTGCCAACTCATTTTCGCCAATTAGACAACTCTAATTAATTCCTAGACGATATATCCCTTCTCGAAGGGCATAGAAGCTTCGAGAACGCAGAGGTTTCGGGAAAAACGGGATATAGTAGTCTTCGGTATTCGCCGGTTACTGCGAGTATTCGTACGTAGGACGACTCTTGGGCATCATCGGACGATGCCAACCCACAGACAACTCGTTGTAACAATCAACTCGGTACGTGTGTACCAGCAGAGAGCTCACGCAGTCGAACTCTCTAGTGAAAACCCAGACAACTCCTCTGACATGGACTAAATCACCAGTTAATCATCTATAGTGATGATTATGAACTCATCAGGCAGTCTACCTCTCAAAAGACATTCTCAGGAAGCTCATGTTGGTCCGCATCAGCACCTTCTTACAAAAGGCGCGAATGATGTCGGCTTCGACGCCTCATGGCCTCATGGACAGACACACACACAAGATCCATACACGAACAACTCGCTTGTGTCTGTGTGGCTGACGCCAACACAATGAAACTCAGACTACTCAAAAAAATCAGGCTACTCCTGGTGCAGAGACCAGTACAGGAAAACTTACAACTTTCCTGTGATCCTCTACTCATCAGTCAACTCATCAGTGAACTCTGTGTGAAATTTCCGTGAACTCAAGACTGTACAGACAATTCAAAGACTCTTTTATTGTTATTTTTCTGTTACTGTGATTTTAGTGTTTAATAAATCGTTAACTGTTACTGTTAAATAGTGTCAGCCAACTCATTTACACCGTTCAAAAGTCCCGACTGTTCTAGCATCCAAACATCCTAAAAAATACAGTCCACAAAGTCCCGACTTCTCACTCAGCCGACTCAAAGTCAGAACATATAGACACATATTTTTTCGATCGGATTTTAATTAAACGTGTTTCCTTTGTCGCTCATGCCTCTGCTATCTTATTTTTTCCTTGCTCTGCCACCGCTTCCTCACTTTGTCTATACTTTTATTCTTTGCTGATAAGCTGTGATTCATGCAAGAGTTGAAAGGGCCATGTGTGGAAAAATATCGACTTATTTTATTTTATTTAGGAACGTTAACGTTTGACTCAGTCGGTCAACTGCATTATATTTTCCTCACCCTTATCTCTTATTCACTTCGTTTATACTTTCATTCATTGTTACTTATTGAAGTAAGACATAATATATATAATGGATAATCAATTGGAATATTTCATTTACTGTATGAGTAATCATAACTGAACGTATTTTAAATGTAAAGAAATTGTTGAACCAGAAAATTATTATCTTTTCTGATTTTATATTTTTTGAACTACGATTTGTAATTCTTTACGTTTTAATGACTTCTTTAACAATAATAATAAGATTTTTTATCTTGAGAAAGAATTTTTATTCAAGAAATAAAGATTATACATTTTATTTCATGTAGTTGATTGAATGTTTTTCTTCTTTTTTACAATACATACAAATAATTGTCAACATTCTCGTACGATCTAATGGCATGTAATGTTTGTAACATTTATGATGCAATAAGATATCTCTATCGAGTTGTAAATGTTCCGGTAATTTATCCCAAATATCGTCGATGTATTCTAGAACAATCTTCAAGAAAAAATACTTTGGAAGACAAGCAATATCTTCACTCGAGATTTTTGTTACATTTTTCAATAAACAATATAATTTAAATAACTTTTCAAATGAAGTTTTTTCATGGAAATTCACCATATACCGATCTTTTAGAATTTTTACATTCTTTTCTGCACATTGTTTATTTTTTCCATTATGCACCCCACAATCTTTTAGATAATTCATATTCAGAGCATGAAGCAAAGGACATTCAAGCTCATCCAAATTGATTACAACCTTTGAGCTGTTGATTAAACTTTCTGACCATTTTTTCTTTTCATCTCCTTTCACGTGAATACGGTTTTGATCTTTGACAAGTACACGAAGAATATATGGAAGTTCCTTATATGGTATTGTTCCAGATTTCCATGGAATGCCATGATAATTACGTATCAGCCACGAATTTATACGTTCATATTTTTTAGGTAAATATTCCCACTGATATGGCGGTTTGAAAATTAATACTGAAATGTCTTCCATACCATCACTATTATTTTGGATTGTAACGGTCGCCAATTCTTTTACTGAAAACTGATTATTTGGCTACTTGAAACCTTAAACATCCAATATCATTTCCATGATACACGTAAAATTTGTACACATGCGTAAATCTTACGATAATTAATGTAATCTAAAAAAATTTCCATGTCACAAAATAATGAATACAATAAATAAAGAAAAAAAAAAATTTTTAATTATTGTTCTTTTGATTTAAATATTTCCCCTCTCTACATTTTAAGAAAATCGTTATTTAATAAAGGTTAAATTTGGTAATTGATATTCTCGAACTTTCAAGAATTTTCTGGATTATGGCACTCATTACAAGGTCATCCAAAATCCTATATAAATCTTTTTAAACACGCTTTTCCATCATTGTAATTATGAAGTTTGTCTAGTATAGTCAAAAATGAATGCACCGAACTATTATTCTGATTTTATTAAAATGATGGAGGAGGCTTATACTCTTCTACCATCTTTAAATCGTGAATCTAGTAAATTAATGATAAGTGGGTGCGAATTAGTAGTGACAATATTACTACATTAAGCAATCACTTGCAATCGAGTGGTTTATCGGTTGGTGAAAAACAACGAATTCAATCGATAATTGCAGCACTCGCAACATTACATGAAGATTCGTAAATCATTCAGTCGTTGGAGGAAGCCTTCAATCAATAGAACAATTGATTCAGTGGAAAAATTTAGAAAATGTTTTCAGGAATCGAATTCGCACTAATGTTGTCATTAACTTGCAACATTTAAATTTACGAGACTCCTGATTGGACGCTGAAAAGCTGATTACCAAAAAGTTGACAAATATACTGACAAGTGAGAGAAATTTGATAGTGAACTTTGTCCTTGCTTGTAAATGTAGTATTCAAACAAATGATAGAACAGTTGTAGAAATTAAGTACTTTAATGTAAAAAATGAAGCAATTTTGCCGTCAACAGACATAAAAAAACATTCTGGTTGGTCACTTGTAGAAATTGAATATCTGCAAGTCAATATTAATCGTTATCAACCTTTATCAACTGGACAATCTACATTTATACCTTTACCAAAATTTATACAACAAAAAAAGCAGTACTAAATATTAAAAACAACGATCAATGTTGTTTCTTTTGGGCGGTTACTGCAGCTCTTTATCCTGTTTTTGTAAATTTAACAAGAACAAGTTCATATCCTGATTACAAAAGTGTGTTAAAATGTGAAGGTATCATTTGTCCCACAACCTTACATGATGTTCTAAAATTTGAAAAACTCAACGATTTAGCAATAAACGTGTACGGTTTAGATGACTGTACGTATGGTTTAGATAATAATTGTGAAATTATTCCGTTATATTTAAGTAAATATTATAAAGTAGATGAGTCATGTATTCACCAGTTAATGGTACAAAGTAGAGTAGAAGTAGGACATGAAAATAATATTAATCCAGTTTTCCATCTTTGTCTGATAAAGGATCTTTCAAGATTAGTTGGGAATCAAATTTCTAAAAATGCACACAAACTATTCTGATGTGATAGATGTTTAAATCACTTTAAGATAGAAAAATCATATAAAAATCATCAAAAAGATTGTATCAATATGAATGATACGCGAATTTCACTTCCGGAAAAAGGTATTAAAATAAAATGTAAAAATTTTCATTTTAAAGAGACTGTGCCATTTGCTATCTATGCCGATCTTGAGAGTATTCTTGAACCTGATAATGAAGGTAATCAAAAGCATATTCCATGTAGTGTAGCCTATTATATGCACTGTACATATGACAATTCAAGATGTCGATTTAATCGTAAACGTGACGTTAATTGTATAAACTGGTTTATGACTAAGTTGAAAAAAATAGCTGAAACTGTCAAAACTTACTTAGAAAACGTAGCACCAATGAAACCATTAACATCCCAACAGTTAAACGATTTTCGCAATGCAAAAATCTGTCACATTTGTAATAAACCATTTTAACATGATGAAATGGAAGTACATGATCACTGTCACTTTACAGGCAATTATCGAGGCGCTGCTCATGTTAATTGTAATTTAAATTATCAAAATTCATGCATAATTCCAGTCATTTTTCATAACCTCTTAGAATATGACTTACATTTTTTTATTAAATCATGCACGCCACGTTTAGGATCAATTTCAACTAAACACCCTCGGTGAATATTCAGATTTATATTTAAAAACAGACGTTCTTCTGTTAGCAGACATTTTTCAAAATTTTAGACAAAGTTGTATCTCTACTTATGAGCTTGATCCGTTACATTACTACACTGCACCTGGATTAGCTTTTGATGCTATGTTGAAATATACAGAAATTGAACTCGAACTCTTGGACAATGTGGAAATGCTTAATTTCATAGAAAAAGGTATGAGAGGAGGAGTGGCACATTGTTCAAATAGATATGCAAAAGCTAATAACCCGTATATGTGTAATGATTATAACCCCAATGAAAATATATCATATCTCATGTATTTTGATGTAAATAAATTGTATGGAGCAGCAATGAGTGAGTACCTACCGACTGGATCATTTGAATGGGCGAAAGATGACATCAATATTTCTAATATCTGTGAAATAATTAAAAATATCTCCAATGATTCTCCACTTGGTTACATTTTCGCGGTTGATTTAGAGTATCCAAAAATCTTACACGAGCATCATAAAGATTTGCCCTGAACACCGTAAACCTCCAAACAGCAATAGCAGCAAACTTTTGACGACATTATTACCTAAACTTAAATATGTGATTCACTACAAAAATTCAAAACAATGTCTCGATTTAGGAATGATTGTAACCAAAATCCATAGGATCCTTAAATTTAATCAATCACCATGGATAAAGATGTGTGTAGATCTGAATACAGATTTACGAAAAAAATCTAAAAATGACTTTGAAAAGAATTTTTATAAATTAATGAATAATGCAGTTTACGGAAAAACAATGGAAAACGTTCGGAAGTATAAAGATGTAAAGTTTGTTACACAGTGAGAAGGTCGGTATGGTGCAAAAAATCTCATTGCCTCTCCAAAATTCCACAATAGTATAATTTTTAGTAATAATAGAAATGGAGCGAAAGAATATATATTCCAATAAGCCGATATACATAGGATTTGTAGTTTTAGATCTTTCAAAAATGTTTATTTATGATTTCCATTACAATTCAATTAATATCAGTGTACTAGATGCGATCCGAAAGGTCCACACGACCAACTTCCCAGTGGAAAAAATGAAAAAACAATTCGAATAGAACCCGTTTCCATTCTTTATAACAAATGGAATTGTTATAAACGAAATCAGTGTATTTTTATTCATTTGATATGATTAGTTACTTCATTTCAGTAAAAGAAAAAATTGTGCATTAGAAGAATTCGAATATACCTCATAGATCCTTTTTTTCATTATTTACAACAAATTTCATTGTCATACACGAAAAAAGTATGTTTTCATTTATCTGATAAGATTGGTAATATTTTTTTAGTAAAAGAAAAAAACATGCGTTAAAAGTACTCATATACATAGAAAGGGTCCCTATTTTTATTGTTTATAACAATTTAAAACTTATTATTCAAATATTACTATGATCAATGATCACTTCTTAGTAACAATGTTCAATTGTTATAAACACAATTCCATATTATTGACAATTATTATTGACTATTATACGTCTTTAATGTTTTTTTCTCAATCCTGACACGGGTTTAGAATTCTTTCATTGCTGATTTTGTTTTTTAAAATTCTTTTTTTTCGATGTAATATCGTCACTATATTTTCATACAAGTATTCTAATTATTTAAGATTCATATTTTTTAAAAGATTTTGAAATTTTGTCTAAAAAATGGTATAATCCATAAATTGAGAAATTCAGGTCATTTTCCATTTTTGCTAGTTTTTTGGTTCTGCAAAAAATTGCTGGACCGATTTTGCTGAAATTTAATCAATTCTAAGTTACATAATTACGCGTCGAATGCAATTGATCCCACATCGATATCATTTTTTGTTCTCGAGATAATCGAGGCGAAAAATAATTCCGAACGCATATACGTACATACACACACACAGACGTCCACTGGAAAACGATCGTATTCGACTCTGGGGACCTCAAAACGGGGAGATATGTCAAAATTCAGAATTCGCAAAATCGGACCCATTACTATAACTTCCCACTTTATCTTTTGTATAACATGATAATTTTTGAGCATCACTATACATATTGTCAGCCATTACTTCAGCTAAAGATATTTTGGGCAGTCATTGTTTCTAACTCATCAGTTAGAGGCATCATAAATCTTTTATGTTAATCCAGTTATTGTGTGTTTTATCGAATCCTAACCACTTAGCAAAAGCTTGATTACCACGTTTTTTCAGAACTTTTTCTACCAAATAAATATCAGGGTATTGAACCTTGGTCAATTCTTCTTGATAAAAACTTCCTTCAATCGGTTGATCTTGATAGTCGACAAGCTTGTAGGTTACTGGATCAGTGTTCAATACTTGACTTACATTAAAGATTTCAGTTGTCCAATTAGGGGTGTATCCCTTCTCAAAGACATGCTTATATTTACTTATGCGTACTTTGTCCCCAACCTTAAATTTAGTCTTTTTCATTTTTTGTTAAACTTCAAGTTTATTATTGTAGATAGTAGTGACTTAATTGTTTTTTATTGGCTTAAGTAACATCAATCAGTTTCATTTTGATGGTTCTATGTTTGCTATTACTATATGATGTCATCAATTTTGATAAGATGTCTATCCATTTGTAATTACCTCGCAACGTAAATTGTTTCCACATTTGATTATTCAACGTGCGATTAAATCGTTCACATATAGATGCCTTAAGATTACTAAATGTGGAATACATTTTGATATTATATTGTTCCATAAGTGCTTCAATTTTTTATTGTAAAATTCTTTTCCCCTATCGACATGCAAAAATTTTGGCACTTTTTTTTGTGATAGAATAGATTTCATTGCATGGGCTACATCTTTACCATTTTTAGATTTTGTGGACACAGTCCAAGCGTATTTTGAAAAAATATCAATAACAGTCAATAAATACTGATGACCTTTATTATAAGATTTATATGCTGTCATGTCAACTAGATCAGCTTGCCAAGTTTCATCAAGACCACGTATATTAACATGTCGTCGTCGATAATTTCTCCTAACCAGTCTATGTAGCTCTTCAATTATTATTTTTTTCTCCTTGTTCATGATGCTGCTGAGGAAGATATTTTCGAATATTTTCTTTCAATTGTTTAATAGTTTCAGCTTATTTACGATTTGCCTTTTTCAGTGAACGTAATCGATCTAACTCATGTAGTTCAATTGTTTTATTCAATTCTTCTTTCAGACGCTTACGATGTTCTTGTGATGATTCAATATGTTGCTCTACCTGAACATTAATGATTTTGATTCTGTTTCTATTTTCTTCAACAATTTTCTTAAATTTGCTACAGTTTTCGCGTCACAGACGTAATTCTATTTCAAAATAAAAGTTTTTTTAAAATTGTGATCTTTTTTCCAATTACTCCTAATGATGTTGCACCATTCAAATCTACTGGTTCAGCGAGATTACACAATCTCTTATTATCCATGTCAATTACGGTTGATCTACAGTTAATTTGAATCCTTCACCAGGAGGCCCACGAACAGCACTTTCCACAATGTCTTTCGCTAACTGTCGTCCAAAAACGTCAACACTCATTTTCAAACCTCTCACTTCAAAAGTTCTTCAAAGAATGAGTAGCTGTGTAGAATACATCAGATTAATAAATGATTTCAGCTTCACGCAATTCCTCTAAAATTGATAAAATTTCGTTAGTATGACTGAAAATTTCCAGCAGTTTGAGATGCAATAAGTAATCGAAGTCGATCTACAAGTTCATTGGGATCATCCCAATAAATATAATCGGTAGGATGATTTTGTTTATGTTTAATCATATTGTGGTAAACTTTCTCTACTTTTTGTGTATATTTACTGATTATGTCGGTGAATTTTTTTAAATTCTGATCTACTCTGATACTTCTGTCAGCAAGATAATGCTTTCGATAGGCGTTTGTCATACTGATAATTCTGCCATAAGTGTTTTCATCTTCTTTTGTTATTTTTGATTGATCAGGTGAATTCATAAATATAATTCTAACAGACCCAGAAGTAGCATTGTATTTTTATCACCAATATAAATGCATTATTATCGAACCTGACTTTAGAATCACCCATCATCAGTCGATTACCTTTCAACTTTCGTATGCCATTCTTTGTATCTAATTCTTTGGACAAGAGCTTAGAATCGAGCATCTTCAAATAACTTACTGCAGGTATGTCTTTCATAGGAGTACTTTCGATGGGTAATTGTTGCTGTTGTATAAGAGTCATCATCAGCTATTTCATAGTCAGGTGTAAGGCTTTCTTGTTTGCTTTTAACTTCTTCTTTAGGTTCTTCTTTTTTTATTTTTATTTCTTGAAGTTCCTCTTTAATGAGTGTTTTATCAGCTATTGTTTAAGAGGAGTCACCATAGGTTCAAATATTTCACTCATGGTTTCGTTGAGTCATATCTCTTCCAAGTTTAATCAACTTATGCTTTTGGCGTATTGCATCACTAGCTTTTGCTATTTGATGCAATATTTTCTTTTTTCTTGTTGCAGCTTCGTAGTTTTCATGTTGACACTTTGACAATCACATCAAATGTACAATTTAATGTATTCACGGTGAATTTATGCTTATGAAGCAATCAAATCCTCTTCTATATCGCCCATTATTAAGATCACTGTCTTTATCAATTACCAAGAAGCCATATTTATCATTATTCCAGCACATTGAACATATATCTCGAAAATGAGATAAATCATGTCAGTATTTACTGATCATCGTAAATGTTTTAGATCATGTCATCTGCCTGAAAAGTACAGAAAGTTTGGATTGTCACGCACCAAATGTTTAGGAATTCGTGCATAAGTTTGATAAAGATAGAAGCAGTCAATATCTCTATGTTGTCCCATACAAAAATAGGTTCGCATATTATCTTGTTTTTCGCATGCTACGTCATCGAATATCATAATTGAGTTGGGTTCTGCTTCATCCGGTTTTACCACTTCCTCATGCTAATTAAAAGCATGAAATTTAATACCTTCAATTGGTACAATTATTTTTTTTAAAAACTGATATTTAGGTTGGTTGAATGACTTTGAATACGAATAAATATTTTCCAAATCGTAGGCCATTTGGATGTACAATAAGTGCTAAAAGAGTATTTGTCTTTTCACAATTTGATGGACCACAAATAACACCACGGACACTATTTGGTAAAAGTTTGTCCGTGACGTTTGATATTTGTGTCTCGTGATAGGTCAAAGTTAATTACAGACAACTTAATGTCTTGTTGATTGAACTTCATCTTGATGTAGAATGACATTCTAGCTATAAATTTACATCTTTTATAGGTGTCGAGTGAGTCGTTCTTGAACAATGATAGTGCGAAACACGTATCAAAAAACGAGGTGCGGGTATTGTTAACACACTTATAAAAAAATTGCCATTTGAACTTCATATACCAGGATATCATTATTGTGGTCCCGGGAACTAAATTGAAGGAGAGATTAGCACGTGGATATCCAGGAACTGATCCATTGGACGCTGCTTGTAAAAAACACGATATGCTATTTGCAAAATCGATACTGAGCTAAAACGCGTGATAAAATACTTGCTGAAAAATCTATGAAACTGTATGCGAAATACGCAGATATTGCTGAACGAATTGCTGCTTCAGGAATTTCCAACGTCATGAAAGTTAAATCAAAATTGGGAATGGGTTTGAAAGAAAAAAACAAAAAGGACAAGGGAGTTGAATATTTGCGAAAAGTTGTTAATTCAGTAAAGCTTATGTTAAATTCCAGTTCAGATCCTATTAAATCTGCATTAGCTGCTGCACGAAAGACTGTTCGCGATGCTGGTGGAAAAAAAAATCAAAGTCCCACGTATTGTACCAATGCCGCCAAAAGTGGGAGGTATTTTACCTCTTATACCTGTATTTGCAGGTTTAAGTGCAGTTGGTGCTGTAGCAGGTGGCGCTGCTGGCATTGCAAAAGCAATTAATGATGCTAGAGACGCCAAACGTCAATTGGAAGAAGCTAAACGACATAACGAGAAAATGGAAGCAATAGCTTTGGGTAAACGTCTATGACTAAAAGCCGCACAAGAGAGGATTAGGATTTGTATATGAAACCGGCAAAAAAAAACTTTAAATTTACCCCATCGTGCACTGACTGATATTGAACTTCAAAAATATGCAAAAATCATGAAAATACCCATTTTTTCGTGGTATTTTTATGCGAAATGTTCTTCCAAAATCTTCACCGTGGAAAAATGAATCAGCAATTATTAATCTCGATGATACAACTGGACCTGGAACACATTGGGTGGCATATAAAAAACGTGGTAATAAAGTTATATTTTATAACAGTTTTGACAATTTGCAGCCACCACATGAGCTTATGAAATATCTTAATGATGATAAAATACTGTACAATCATGAGAAACATCAAGATTACAGTACAGATAATTGCGGACACTTGGTCTAAAATTTTTACGTCAGAAAAGTATAAAAGTAATATGCACTTTCCAATAAGTATCAGTTATGGATGATTCACTCACGTTAACATTGTCTGGAAAACGTCCATTCTAGAAGCGTTTTATTTTTCACCAATTGAATTATCATCATCAAAAAAATATACGTAGAACTTGTGGAATTGTTAATCTTTAATTTCATTCCAAATATTGATAACGGTAACATAAATTTTATTATGCACTTAATAGTGAAGATGAAAGTATTAAAATACCCACAGAAAGCTATGAAATCGAAGACATTGAAAATTATTTGAAGAAAGCTGATACTCAATTTTCAATTTCTCTTAAGCCCAATAACAATGAAGTACACAGTGAAGTTTACAGTGAAAATGCAACAAAAAATTTCAAACTGCATGATTCTATTGGTAGTTTGTTGGGCTTTAGTCCACGAGTTATTTTTCCAAAATTGACTCACACATCAGATTTACCAGTATCTATCTTGAGAATAATGCATTAAGGATCGAATGTAATATCACGACAGGAGCATACATGAATGATCAGTTTGTACATGCGATTCACGAATTTTTCCCATCAGTCCCACCAGGATATAAGATCATTGAAGTTCCATCAAACGTCATTTATCTTCCAATCACCGTACAGACAATACATAATTTATAACTGCGCATTGTTGATTCAAGACGGTCAATTGGTTAATTTACGTTGTGAAACTGTAACAATACGTTTACATTTGGAATCAGTCACGTGATGGGGATTGTTTATGAACCAATAGTAGGGGGAAGCTATAAAACTACATATCATGCTGAATCCCATCAGTCATCGAAGAAAATCAACGATTAACTTATCAAAATCGATTATTCCTACAAAGTCTGGGACTAAAAATACGCAAAAGTACAACAAAATTAAAGTGAAAGTGTGCTGTCTTGCATGTCTTTTACGATGGAAGAAGAAAAATTAGCAATAAGCAAAGGTTTCATATTTGATGAGTCTATTGCACACATTGAGGTGCATGCTCATCAACCATATGCATCTACAATATACAATAATAATGATGAGATACATATCTCAGTTCAACATCAAGATTTATGTCTATTGCCAAGCAAAAGTTCCCTTCATATTACGGGGAAATTCACAAAATCTAACGGAAATGCAGTAGCAGCGACATCAAGATTCGTTAATATGGCCGTATGCTATTTATTTCGAAGAAATACGATATGAATTGAATGGTGTTGGGATTGATGAAATACAAATGTTGGTCTTACAAGTCTCATGAGGGGATATCTATCTCTTCGTCCAGGTCAAAGAAAATTATTTAGGTAATGCAGGTTGGGTAACTGATAATGAAAGATTATTCATGATAATGGATACTTTGATGTTTCGATACCGTTACATATGCTATTGGGATTTGCTGCAGATTATCATCGCATAATTGTTAATGCCAAACATGAATTAATACTTACTCGTTCAAATACCGATCTTAATGCAATTGTACAAGCTGCAGCGGAACCTGAAGAGACGATCACGCTCATAAAAATTGAATGGATCATTCCTTATGTCACTGTTGCAGACATAAAAAAAATTGAATTGTTAAATTACATTGCAAAAGACCCACCGATTCCAGTGAGTTTCAGATCATGGGAATTGTATGAATATCCAATGCTGCCAAACACAACCAAACACGTATGGGTCGTAAAAAACATCAACTCAATTGGAAAAGCCCCGCTATGTTATATTAGGATTCCAAACTGCACGCAAAAATGATGCTACAAAAGATGCAAGTCATTTCGATCATTGTGATATAAGGGAAGTAAAACTTTTCCTCAATTCACAACGCTATCTATATGGCAACATGAATCTTGACAGTAAGTAACAGTCAATTTGCCTTATTATATGATATGTAGAAAGATTTTCAAACATCATATTATGATGAAGAAGCAGAACCTCTACCAAAAACTCGATAGTCGGTAGCGCAAATTTGAGAGAATATACATTGACAAAACTTTGAAAATCAGTTATTATTGCTGATAGTGACATTTTAATCATGGTTCGTGAAAAATCGGTATTATCATTAAAGATAATTTATCGAGGTCGGTAAACAAAAAAAATCAGAATCAATCGCTGCCGATAATTTATCGCCACAAACTTATCGCAATCGGTATTATCGCTAAAGGTAACTTATCGAGTATTATCGCTGCCGATAATTTATCAGTGTCGATAACTTATCACGGTCAGTAAGTCGGTAATTTACCATCAAAGTTATCGCGGTCGGTAATTAGCGCGGAATCAGAACCCACTCTTTGACTCGGCCGGTATTGCAGAGTGATCCAGAACCGGCCCTGCTTATCTACTAGCCTTCTTCATGCGTTCATGCTGGCTGGGTCATATATCAGGTTAAAAACATGGCCCCTATATTATCAACCTTGGAGTGTATGTCGTCCGTTGGCACATCGGTGATCCTTTGCTTCAACAGTCGGCCATTTCTTCTGGATACATAGGTATTAATACGCTATTCTGGTGCTACAGAGGTCACCACCCTTCCTCGAAAGGACATGAGTAGCTATTTGACGTGTGACAATGCCCTCTATTTTTTAAAAATTTCTAAGTACTAAACAGGTTTTTAATTGTAGTTAAAAAGTTTATTGGTGTATTGTTTATTAGATGTAGGAAAAAGGAATAAACAAATAATTGACCACAAGCATTTAAGACAATTTAAGTCTGTATCATTGAGAAATATGTATCCGAGTGCGAAAAAATTTTTAAGAAATCAGAATAGGGTAACTTTGGCAGACCCTACTCCTATCTTTACCACAAAGTGGTAATGAATTTGCGACTACCGGAGCCTACTCAAGAGGAGTGAGTGGTCTCGTTGTGTATAACTATAGCTATTATTACTTTTTATATCTAGTACTAGAAATGTAAAATAGCGCGCCGTGCACGCGCTGTTCAAACGTTGAATAAAAAATATATGAATGTGAATAATGATTTGCAAAGTAAATTTATTAAATAAAAATCAAAAATGATCCAAAAAAACAGAAGTGAAATTTGAAATATTTTTTATTAAAAGGTAACTATTATACAGAATCTAGTATAAATTATTGAAAATTAATGAGTTAAATTTTTTTCATAACATTAATATTAATAAGTCTTTTAACATCTTACTATATTTATTATATAGATCCATGAAAAAATATTTATCGTATCTAAATATCAAAGAACACATTTTTTTTTAATCACAAAGTACATTATATATGTAAAAGCTCCTTTTTATGCTTAATGAATTATTTGTACTATTTCATTTTTAAAAATAATGATTAGCTTTAAATACTGCATGAAGTTTCTATCAGTTTAAAAGTATTTAGGTTCTGCTTAATTATATAAAAATACTTTTTTTTTCTTTTCAAAAGAAAAAAATTAGAATGTTTTAATTTTGAAAACCATAGAAAGGTATTTTATCAGTACGATACTTTGAATTGTTCAATTTTTAAATTATTGAAAGCATAATATTCTATCATAATTCAAATTAAAGTTATGGATTGAACTAAAAAAAACCTTTTCCATTTATATAAAATAAAAATAAATTGTAATCATGTGACTGATTAAAAAAACGTTAAAAAAAAATGATAAATTTTTTCTAGAATGTATGATAAATCCAAAACTTCGATTCAAATTACGATATACTATCCATATCAATTAATAAGTGATTTTGAAATTTGAAAATTAGTAAAATGAGAGACAAATTTTATAAATTCAGCATGATTTCAAGTAAAGGTTTGAATCAATCTATGGAGGACTTACTCCATAGATCTCGCTTTTGAGTGCTTCCAAGGTTAGAGTCATCTTCTAATGATTGTTTTGGTGTTAAAATTCCATTTTGAAGATCTCTTGCAGAAGCTTCGGGTTCATCCAATAATACAATGTCATCAGAACTCTGAACTTGTAAATAGACGTTGTTAGCTGCGAAAAGATATATATATTTATATAACGAACAGTTAATAAAAAGGTTAGGAAAGACCATGAAAAAGTGTGTACATACCAAAATCAAACTTTTTCTCCTCTAATTCGCACACTGCTGCCAATATGAATAGTGTCATCTCTTGAAAAATGAGTAACGTTAGCTCGTAATCTAAATCGTCCATTTACAATCAAGCCAGAACCGCATGTGGCAACTTTCGTTTCGATAAGGTAAAAAGGAATTTTTACATAACTACGTATTTCTATAAAAATGGATATATAAATAAATAATAAAAATCGAAAAAAAAGAATTTTATAAATTAATGAATTTATTTTTACTTACCAACATGATTTCTAACTTTGGGGGATTTTCTCGATCGTTGTTATCTCGTAGGTTTCTGTACTTGTACCATCATTCAGTAGAGGACCAAGAGTAATGGTAGTAAATTGCATAATAGATAACTCTATGAGTGCAGGATTCTCTTCTGGTATTGAATAAGTAGTATTAAGGCGGGAAGAACGGGTACACATGATTTCAATCATTTAACCAAAAACCAGAACGATGTTAAATTTGAAGTGAATGTTTTTCTTTAAATAGATCTTTCAAATTTTATGTTAATATTTATTGAGAAAATTAAATACTTTTCGACAAATTAGTTTTGGATTATACTTATCAGCTCAGTTGTTCCAGAACAAAATTCTCACTCAGGGACCTTGACCGTTGTTGACGATAATCTTCAGAAGTTTTTTTTGTGGTGGTTGCCCAACATTCCTTATTCCTCGAATTGTATCGATAAATTCTTTAAAGATCCTATAAAATGGAAATTTTATAAGAAATTAACACGTTGATTCATGCTGCTGCCATTTTCATCTCAGTGAGCACACGAGTTTCAAGTACTTCAATTTCTTATACAAAAATGTCATTAAAACTTCGCAGAATAAGAAAATACTTACATACTATTATCGGATTCGATCCAATTGTCAATCTCATCATTCGACGTGAAGCTGGATAACTCTGGTTCGTTAGCCATTTTCAGATTTTTTATAAAAAAATAAAAATTTGCGCGATTATTGTTAAAATGGCAGCCACAATGATAAAGAATGAGGAAAACGCAAGATACTGAAAATCGACTTGTCGCGCATGTGCAGAATTATTCGTAGGTGGCGCCATAATCAGTTTTATTTGAATGCAGCCCTCTTGTCGGTTAATTTAAAACAAAACGGTTATTGCGCGAAAGTGAAATAAAAAATGATTTAAGAAAGATCAATGGAGAAATTGACTATTTGATGAATATCTTTTTAGATCTCTTTTAGATATTCTAAAAAAGGATATTTTATAGATGTTGGTCAGAGATCGATGCTCTGTTGATATTTAATTGGAATGAACCGTATCCAATAGTGTAGAATTTGAATGTTGAAAATAGAAATTATAGTAATCATTGTAACAAACGTTCGATTATATTAAACAAAAAAATGAATTACTCATAATTCTTGTATAAAATGTATGAGGATCTATCGATATAATTTCTGATAGACATAATTCTCTATAACATTTTTATCTCTTTGATTACCGATATAAATTTTTAATGTTTCCCATGAACAAACTCTTGACAATGCAACGTAAAGTTGACCATGAGTAAAAAGGTCTTTTGTTAAACCAACACCGATTTTTTGAAATGTTTGACCCTGGGCCTTATTAATAGTCATTGCAAATGCCAATGTTATTGAAAATTGTGGAAGACCTAAATTATCAGTTGAATCATTCAGAATCCCATCTCGTACGTTTAATAACAATTTCGCAAATTCAATTTCGTTTTGTAACGCACGCATATTTTGTGTAAGAGAAAATATCTTGAAAAATTGCCATAGGGAACTAAATTAAATCGATAAATTTACTGATTCGCTCCGTGTCGCATTTTTTAAAACTGGAAGCAACTGTCAAAAATCACCGCCTAAAATCATTATTTTTCTTCCAAAAGGTGTATCATTAATCATTATATCACGCATAAGTGGATCTGCTACTTCTAAAGCATATCTAGGGGCCATTGGAGCTTTACCAGTATAAGCTGTATCGCAAATATTTTCATGTTCAGCCCTAAGTAAATGGTATAAAGTTATGTGAATAAAAATTTTGCCCGATCCTCCGGGTCCATCTATGTAGATATAATTACAAATGTTATCATTATTATTTTGATTAACAATTTCAGCTGAAACAAAAACAACAATTTCTCTTTGTTTTTCGTTCAATTTATCATACATTTCAGTACAATCATTGATTGTCATCATTGAGATGTATCATTAATAACTTCGACATCAGAGTTTTCTGTATAAGTGATGGGTAACATATTAGGAATTAAAAAAACTCAAGAGCCTTCTTTGCTGAAATCTACATTAATGAATACAAATGCCTTCCTAATTTCATCTATTTCACCAAATCTACGTATATAATCCTCTGAAATTGCTTTCTTGAATTGTTCCTAAAGTTGTGTGGATGTAATGGACTACAATAGTAGATAAGTATGGCCGGTTCTGGATCACTCTGCAATACCGGCCGAGTCAAGAAGTGGGTTCTGATTCCGCACTAATTACCGACCGCGATAACTTTGATGGTAAATTACCGACTTACTGACCGTGATAAGTGATCGACAGTGATGATACCGATCTCAATTGATAATAAATCATCTTCAGCGATAATATTATAATTATCAGCAAAAAAATAACCTTAGAAAAAAAAAAATTGCGGTGATGTGTCTCAAGGATGTTAGATGATGGAAAAAGGTTTTAAGGTAAAAACAATTTCTCTCTCAAGTTTAATGTATTTTTATATGATAATATATTTTCCTTTTTTATAAAAAAAATAATGATCCCTTGAATGATGGTACCCAAGTAGCATTAATCTACCTGTAAGAATCAAAATTATTTTCTTTAATCACTTTTTTCATGTAAGTAAAGCGAGAAAAACTAATCATAAAACAAGACTTACAGCATCATAACCATCATCATAGTCAATGAAATCATCATCATAACCATCGTCGTCATCAATTGTTGGAGGTGAAGGAGGTAGAAATTCCACCTCACTATCCTCCGATGACACAGTCACTGGAGAAGGAGGTAGAACTTCTAACAGTGATGATTTCCTGGCTTGGAGGTGGTGGCACGACGGAGATGTCTTCTTCTATCCGGTACCATATGACGTTACCGGGGAACGTTAGGCATGTAGCCGTCACACTACGAAGTGTGAGGGTAGCGCCTTCTATTCCTCCCGTCTCTTCCCAATGATCTTCAAGTGCCATTAGAATTATAATTGCTACGAGGGTGATCGGTAGGTCAAACCAGGCCTCCGGGAAAATGAAAGTGCACATCTTTTTCTAAAAAGTAATAACGATTATGATAGATTGTTTTCAAACTTAAAAAAAGAAAAATTCTCCCACTTGATAAATTATCATTTAACAATTCATAAAATTCACAATTACACTCAATAAATAATCATATTAATGCATAAAAATTAAAAAAAAAACACACTTTTTATACTTGAATGAAGCAAAAGTCACTACTTACTTGGTATGGTTTGACTGTCGAAAACGAACTAAATATTTTGTCCTATGCATCATACACCATGGCTAAATGTTTATATTTTTAAATAGGCCAATAGTGAAAAAATTATTGAACGATATCGATTAAAATCTATATAGGGAGGCCTTGATCATATCACTCAGCATCAAATTACAGACAGAGAAAAGAATTTGACAACAAGAAAAAATTCTCACCAAAAAAAAATTATAAATGACATTTTTCTCTTTTCTCATTATTAGAATAGTTTGTAAACGATCTCTACTATCGATAAATAATTTTAGATACATTTTTTTTCGATTGGGTTTTCAATTAAACGTGTTTTCTTTGCCGCTCATGCCTCTGCTATCTTATTTTTTCCTCGCTCTGCCACCGCTTCCTCACTTCGTCTATACTTCTATTTCCTGCTAAGAAGCTGTGATTCATGCAAGAGTTAAAAGGGCCATGTGTCGAAAAATGTCTCTCATTCTCTGTTACTTATTGAAGTAAGACATAATATATATTATGAATAATCAATTGAAATATTTCATTTACTGTAGAAGTAATCATATCTAAACGTATTTTAAATGTAAAAAAATTATTGAAACGAAAAATTATTATCTTTTTTCATTTTATATTTTCTGAACTATGATTTATAATTATTCACGTTAAATGACTTCTTTAACAATAATAATAAGATATTTATCTTGAGAAAGAATTTTTTTTTAAGAAATAATAAATTATAAATTTTGATTTTATGTATTTAAATGAATGAATTTTTCTTTTTTACAATCAATACAATTAATTCTCAATGTTCTTGTATGATCTAATGACATGTAATGTTTGTAACATTTACGATGCAATAAGATATCTCTATCGAGTTGTAAATGTTCCGGTAATTTATCCCAAATATCGTCGATGTATTCTGGAACAATCTTTAAGAAAAAATACTTTGGAAGACAAGCAATATCTTCACTTGACATTTTTGTTATATTTTTCAATAAACAATACAATTTGAATGACTTCTCAAATGGGGGTTTTTCATGAAAATTCACCATATACCATGCTTTTAGAATTTTTACATTCTTTTCTGCACATTGTTTATTTTCTCCATTATGCACCCCACAATCTTTTAGATAATTCATATTCAGAGCATAAAGCGAAGGACATTCAAGCTTACCCAAATTGATTACAACTTTTGAGCTGCCAATTATACTTTCTAACCATTTTTTCTTTTCATCTCCTTCTACGTAAATACGGTTTCGATCTTTGACAAGTACACGAAGATATATGAAAGTTCCTCATATAGTATTGTTCCAAATTTCCATGTAATGCCATGATAATTACGTATCAGCCACGAATTTATGCGTTCACGTTTTTCAGGTTAATATTCCCACTGATATGGCGGTTTGAAAATTAATACTGAAATGTCTTTCATACCATCACTATTATTTTGGATTGTAATAGTCGCCAATTTCTTCACTAAAAACCGATTTTTTGGTTGCTTGAAACCTTGAACATCCAATATCATTTCCATGATGCACGAAAAATTTGTACACATGCTGAAAATGTAAAACCCTACTAAATAGTTTTACGGTAAATCATCTGTTTATATGTTCAGCCCTACCTATTGAAATTATAGCATCTAATTTTATTGTTTGATCACTACAACGATTGGCCATAATATTGTATTTTGTAGGATTTTTTTTTACATTACATGTAATTTTTGTTAGTCTGAAATGTTTAGCAAGAATGATAAAACATCATGCCTCCCCTCCTCAAGATATTTCTTGGAAAATCGGGCAAGAATTTACGTAATCTTAGGGCTGATTCACAGCCTTGGCATGTTCTGAAAATTTTCAGCGAGGGATGATGAAACATCATGTAAACGTTTTATACGCATGTTTTAATGTATGATTGCATCAAAAATTGGAACATTCTGAAATCTTTGTTTGGAGGGGATGAATTGTATTTATACCCATTCAAGTCATGTTTACAATCACTGATAAAGTAAAACTGTAAGAAATACGTTGTGATACATAATTCAAACAGTAAAAATAGATCTATCAAGAGTAAATAAAATTGCCAAGTGTGAGACGTACTTACCAACCAAAAAGATGGATACATTAAAACTGTCTAAAACGTATAAAATTACTGGTTTAAAAGAACTTGAAACTGTGTATGAAAAAAAAGTTGTAGCAACAGTTAAAAATAGCTACATGATATTTTTACCTCCAAGAACGGTGCAAATTTTGGGAAAATCATAAAGAATTTGAAAAATTGGTTGAGTTGGCCGCTGACAACAGATTATCATTGTTGTATCATGGTGGAGCTAACAATACTTTTGAATTCATAGTCGATGATAAAATCTAATCTAAAATTTTACATATCAAATATAGTGGATACAATCGATTAAATGTAAATCTTACGATAATCAATGTAATCTGAAAGAATTTTCATGTCACAAAAATAATGAATATAATGAATAAAAAAAAATTTGAAATTATTGTTCTTATGATTAAAATATTTCCACTCTCTACATTTCAAGAAAATCGTTATTTAATATAAGTTATATTTGGTAATTGATATTCTCGAACTTTCAAAAAATTTTTTTGGATTATGGCACTCATTACAAGGTCATCCAATTCCTATATAAATCTTTTTAAACACGCTTCTCTATCATTCGTAATTCTGAAGTTTATCTAGTATAGTCAAAAATGAGTGCACCGAACTATTATTCTGATTTAATTAAAATGATGAAGGAGGCTTATGCTCGCAACATAACATGAAAAATTCGTAAATCATTTGGTCGTTGGAGGAAGCCTTCAATCAACAGAACAATTGATTCGGTGGGAAGATTTAGAAAATGTTTCCAGGAATCGAATTCGCACTAGTGTTGTCATTAACTGGCAACATTTAAAGTTACGAGACTTTTTATTCGACGCTGAAAAGCTGATTACCGAAAAGTTGACAAATATAGTGACAGGGGAGGGAAATTTAAAAGTGAATTTTGTCCTTGCTTGTAAATCTAGTAATCAAACAAATAATAGAACAGCTGTAGAAATTAAGTACTTTAATTTAAAAAATGAAGCAATTTTGCCGACAACAGACATAAAAAAACATTTTCTAAAAAATGTTGTTGACAAACTACTAACAAAAGTCAAGGATTTTCAAGAACGAGATTCTGGTTGGTCACTTGTAGAAATCGAATATCTGAAAGTCAATATTAATCGTTATTAACCTCTATCAGCTGGACAATCTACATTTATACCTCTACCAATATTTATACAACAAAAAAAAGCAGTACTAAATATTAAAAACAACGATCAATGTTGTTTCTTTTGGGCTGTTACTGCAGCTCTTTATCCTGTTTTTGTAAATTCAACAAGAACAACAAGTTCATATCCTGATTACAAAAGTGTGTTAAAATGTAAGGGTATCAACTGTCCCACAACCTTACATGATGTTCCAAAATTTGAAAAACTCAACGATTAAGCACTTAAATGCTGTATTGGTTTTTAGATGACTTTACGCTGGTTTAGTACTAATTGTGAACTTATTCCGTTTATTTAAGTATATATAAAGTAGATGAGCCATGTATTCCACCTTGAGTGACGAGGGTGTTTTGCTGATTTTAAAGTGATTCTGGTGATCCCTAAAACTTCCAATAACTACCCAGCCCTTTATCCCCAGTGACTTTTTGCGGGGTGGACCGACTAATTTCGTTGACCTTTTCTTTTTGAGTTTTTTTTGTGTTGTTTGTGTGTACATCATTTTCTCAACCATGAGTAATCCAGCAGCCCAACGGTGAGTATTTAATTTCTTTCCCTTTTCCTTTTCGTTTTTTTTTTCCTTTTTTTATATATTTTCCATTCGTTTATCTATTCATCTATATTCCCCACTCGGGTAAATTTTTCGGTTCCCCTATTTAAATTTTCGCGGTTCTCAACGCGTTAGGTGAGAGCGCTGTATTATCGGCAGCTTCACAACCGTTGTAGCGTGTTTATCATGGAATTAATGTTGAGTAAACTGATTCTTCCGCTAGTGTTTTGATAGTGAGTTTTCTGGGTATAAAGTCCTATAATTTTTTTATAACCTCGCTTTTGTTTTAAAATTCCGGGTTGGGGTTAGTTGCTATAGTTGCTATAGTTGCTCAACTTACCCCACGATTCAAACAACTAAAGTAATGAATGTTTCATTTTTTGTCCGGATGCGGATTTACAAGAGTAAGACTACAAGATGTTCTTATGCTACTGAAGATTAAAAAAATGCTGCGAGGGCTGTAAACGATGGAGGAAAAAGTGTTAATGCCGCTGCTAACCAATTCGGTATCAAACGGATGACTTTGACAAGATTTTTGAAGAAATTAAATGAAGGTGGTGATTTATCCATGGGCTATGCAACACTGAGGCAAGTATTTTCTTCTACACAGGAAGACTCACTGAAAAAATACTTGCTACAAATGGCATCAATCTTTTATGGATATTCTCCAAAAGACGTCCGTCGCCTTGCCTATGAATGTGCTGCTAAATTTGGCATTAAAATTCCACCCAGCTGGGCTGCAAATAAGATGGCCGGAAAAGAATGGCTTACGATGTTTTAAAACGTAACCCCGAGCTATCCATACGAAAACCAGAACCCACTAGCCTTGGTAGGTCAACATCATTTAATGCGCAGAATGTTAAAGTTTTTTTTTGAGAAATTAGCGGAAGTAATAGATAGATATGGATTTACTGCGGCAGACATTTGGAATGTAGATGAGACAGGTGTATCCACTGTGCTGAAGCCAAATAAAATTGTAGCAGCCAAAGGTAAGCGCAACGTCGGCGCAAGGACTTCTGGATAACAAAGGACTAACGTTACAGTAGTAACTGCTGTATCTGCTTTTGGAAATGCTGTACTCCTATGTTTGGATTTCCAAGAAAACAGTTTAGGACACACTTTCTTAACGGTGGTCGCCCTGAATGTATAGGAGCAGGCAATGCTAGTGGATGGGTTACAGATGAAGAATTCTATCAGTTTATGCAACATCTTATAAAATATGTGAAACCATCCATTGAGCACCCTGTTCTATTAGTGCTGGATAATCACTCCTCTCACTTGAACGTAAAGACCCTAACTTTGGCAAAAAAGAACGGAGTTGTGATGTTGTCCTTTCCACCGCATTGTAGCCACAAATTACAACCGTTAGATGTGTCAGTCTTTGGACCATTCAAAAAATATTGCGCTGCTGCTCAAGATGTATGGCTACGTAACAACCCGGGGAAAACCATTATAATCTATGATATACCAAAAATAGTGGCTGATTCGTTGCCGTTTGCTCAGACAAATATAAATATTGTTAACGATTTCCGAAAGACAGGCATCTTCCCGTATAATACAAACATTTTTGGTGAGGATGAGTTTTCACCGTCATTTGTAACCGATCGACCTGAACCAGAAACTATCGAGCCGGAAAAAAATCATCCAAAGCAAGCTATGATGTCCAGCACTGAACCTAATTCCATTCTTTCTGCCTCTACCAGCCAAGCTGAACCCGAACCTGGCCCAAGCAACAAAGAAAACGAGATGTTCAACGTTCGACCAATACAAGTATTTTTCTCGGAAATTGTACGACTATACTCAAAGGCTGGCCCTAGAAAAGCAGTTGAAATAACAGAAGAAAGAGGAAAGCTGCAATTTTAACAGACACTCCCGAAGAAAAACGCTTTAGAAGAACAGCAAAATAAAACCACCAAAAAAAGTTAAGAAGCCAAAGAAGAACATCGATAAGAAAAGGAAGAAGGGTGTCTGTAAAAAAATAATCATCACCGTCAAGTGATAAAAGCGATGATGATAATTGTTCCTGTCTGATTTGTTGCAAAGGCTATGCTGAAAGTTTACCAGGAGAAAATTGGATCCAGTGTCGAGCTTGCAGGGAATGGGCACATACATATTGTGTTCCAAGTGCTGGTCTTATTTTCGTTTGTGTCAATTGCAACAGTGACAACAACGATTAAGATATTCATGTCCGATTTTAAAGAAAAAGACTGAATTCCTGAAGTCAGTCTGAAGATACGCTGATGTTTTGTTTATTATATTTTCAGATAATTACTCAAAGAAAAATACTTTATATTTCGTTGTTCTGTCACTAAGACTATATAAACTTACTTTGACAATGATCATTAAGTTCCAAAGATCTAATTAATATTTTTTTCAAGATATAAGCTAAATGAGTGATAATAAAAACATTTAAGTTTGTTTTTAAATATGAAGACTGAATCTAATGGTGAAGTTAATCTTAAGATACGTTAATGTTATGTTGATTTTAATTTTGCTTAACTGTTCAAAGAAAATAACTTGTCTTGTTGTTCCGTCACCAAAAGACGATAAATGAAGAGCTGATTGTCAAACACATATTTTACTTCATATCTAGTCAACATTGAACTCATGGTTTGGTCAGACATTCTTAGTAATCAACTTGCCTCATATCCCTTGCTCAGCTTACCTCACCAATGGGGCACATTGAGCATACTTGACTTCCTGTATATAAATAGCTGTAGCTCTTAAATTCGATTTCTTACAGAAAAATTACTACGGACATTTTTGCTAAATTACGATAAGTTACGAATCCATCAAGCCACTTAACAACTCATTGAGACTTATCATTGAGAAGCTATATCCGTTCAAGTGAAAAATTGCTCAACTAGCCCCGCCCTACCCTACTTATGAGCTTGATCTGTTACATTACTACACTGCACCTGGATTAGCTTTTGATGCTATGTTGAAATATACAGAAATTGAACTCGAACTCTTGGACAATGTGGAAATGCTTAATTTCGTAGAAAAAGGTATTAGAGAAGGAGTGGCACAGTGTTCAAATAGATATGCAAAAGCAAATAACCCGTATATGTGTAATGATGATAACCCGAATGAAAATATATCATATCTCATGTATTTTGATGTAAATAATTTGTATGGAGCAGCAATAAGTGAGTACCTACCGGCTGAATCATTTAAATGGGTGAAAGATGACATCAATATTTCTAATATCTGTGAAAGAATTAAAAATATCTCCATTGATTCTCTAGTTGGTTACATTTTTGAGGTTGATTTAGAGTATCCAAAAATCTTACACGAGCACCATAAAGATTTGCCATTGTGTCCTGAACACCGTAAACCTCCAAACAGCAATAGCAGCAAACTTATGACGACATTATTTACCTAAACTTGAATATGTGATTCACTACAGAAATTTAAAACAATGTCTCGATTTAGGAATGATTGTAACCAAAATACATGGGATCCTTAAATTTAATCAATCACTATGGATGAAGGAGTATGTAGATCTGAATACAGATTCTCGAAAAAAATCTAAAAATGATTTTGAAAAGAATTTCTATGAATTGATAAATAATGCAGTTCAAGGAAAAACAATAGAAAACGTTCGGGCGTATAAAGATGTAAAGTTTGTAACACAGTGGGAAGGTTGGTATGGTGCAAAAAATCTCATTGCCTCTCCAAAATTCCACAATAGTATAATTTTTGACAATGACATGGTAATAATAGAAATGGAACGAAAAAATATATATTTCAATAAGCCGATATACGTAGGATTTGTAGTTTTAGATCTTTAAAAAATGTTTATTTATGACTTCCATTACAATTTAATTAAAAGACAATTCACAGACAATCAGGTGAAATTATTATACACAGATACAGATAGTTTAATTTATCAATTCCTCAATGCTGATATTTATGATTGCATCAAAGATAATATACATAAATTTGACACCTCAGACTATCCACCAAATAACCGTTTTTATATTCCATTAGTTAATAAAAAAATTGTAGGCCTTATGAAAGATGAAAATAAAGGTGAAATAATGACGGAATTCATTGGTCTAAAAGCAAAAATGTACACATTTAAAGTTCAAAATAAAAAAGACAAATATAGTAAAGCAAAGGGTGTCAAAACTGCAACAATAAAATCTATAAAATTTGATGATTACAAAAAATGCTTACTTAATCATGAAAAATTATGTAAAACGGAATATCATACAGTCAGCAAGAAACATGAAGTACATACAATTAGTAGACAAAAATTAGCATTAAGTTGGGAAGACAATAAAAGAGTTCTTTTCACACAAACAACTGATACACTTTCTTGGGGTTATAATTTATATCAAAAAGTGTAAATAAATTATTTTAAATATGAGGTTTATGTTAAAAAAAAAAAATTTGTAAGAAAAAAAAATTTATTCAATAAAAAAAAAAATATTATAAATTATTTACATTAGTTTGTATTGAACTCATCTTCTACAAATAATATGACAGAATCATCTTCATTCTTATTGGTCTTATTTTTAAAATTTTTTTTAACATTCGTTTATTAATTTTATCAAGACGTTTAATTCATTTTTTTTCTCTTTTGATTTGTTGTTGTTCTTCATGAGTTAAAGGTATCCATTGAATATTAGCAGCTTCATCTTTCGTATAACATGATAATTTTTGAGCATCACTATACATATTGTCAGCCATTGTTTCTAGCTCTTCAGCTAAAGACATTTTGGCAGTTATTGTTTCAAACTCATCAGTTAGAGACATTATAAATCTTCTATGTACATCCAGCTATTGTGTGTTTTATCGAATCCTAACCACTTGACAAAAGCTTGATTACCACGTTTTTTCAGAACTTTTTCTATCAAACAAATATCAAGGTATTAAACCTTAGTCAATTCTTCTTGATAAAAACCTCCTTTAATCGGTTGATCTTGATCGTCGACAAGCTTGTAGGTTACTGGATCAGTGTTCAATACTTGACGTACATTAAAGATTTCAGTTATCCAATTAGGGGTGTATCCTTTCTCAAAGACATGCTTATATTTACTTATGCGTACTTTGTCCCTAACCTTAAATTTAGTCTTTTTCATTTTTTGTTGAACTTCAAGTTTATTATTGTAGATAGTATGACGTAATTGTTTTTCATTAGCTGAAGTAACATCAGTTTCATTTTGATGGTTCAATGTTTGCTATTCTTATATGATGTCATCAATTTTGGTAAGATGTTCATCTATTTGCAATTACCTTGCAACGTAAATTGTTTTTACATTTGACTTTTTAACGTGCGATTAAATCGTTCACATATAGATGCCTTAAGATTACTAAATGTGGAATACATTTTGATATTATATTGTTTCATAAGTGCTTCGAATTCTTTATTGTAAAATTCTTTTCCTCTATCAACATGCAAAAATTTTGGCACTTTTTTTATGATCGAATTGATTTCATTGTGTTGAGAAAATCTCAACTTCTAAATTAACCTAACCGTTTAAGGATAGGGATGATTGTGCCGGAATAGAGCAAACGGAAGTCAGGATTTATTAACAAAAGTAAAATATCTTTATTTTCAGCACTAACAGGTACACTAAATACACTGACAAACTTGAGTTGTTCACTAGGAAGACTGAATGTCGCTCAAAATCACTGAATGACTAATTTTAATTACTGAATGTGAATTGAATGTCTGAAAAATACTCAACTTGGTGTGTTCAGTATTATTGACCTTCCACACGAGCTCAGCACGCTTCTCAAGTTGAGCAAGAATATGATTGTGCACGTGGCGTTAGCCTATCAATGCAATGCAAAATGAATTTGATGAAATGTCTTGAATTTACAATGAAATATCGTGAAATATTACTTGATTATAGATTTAGAGTAAAGCCTGAATTTTTCTGATGATTTACAATAGCTTTAGTACTGATGATTGACTCAAACTTGTGAGATTTGTTAACAATAAATAAGAATGGCGTGTACACGTGAACGAGAACAGTGAAAGAATGGCGACAGGAACTTCATTAGTCAACAGAGACACTCAAAAGTAGCCAAATGGGTGACTAGATAAAGAATTATTGCTTATTAGGTCGATTGGTTATCGATAATTTCTTCTAACCGGTCTATGCAGCTCTTCAGTTATTATTTTTTTCTCCTTGTTCATGATGCTGCTGATCAAGATATTTCCGAATATTTTCTTCCAATTGTTTAATACTTTCAGCTTGTTTACGATTTGCTTTTTTCAGTAAACGTAATCGATCTGACTCATGCAGTTCGATTGTTTCATTCAATTTCTCTTTAGACGTTTACGATGTTCTTGTGATGATTCAATATGTTGCTCTACTTGAACATTAATGATTTTGATTCTTTCTCTATTTTTTTCAATAATTCTTCTTGAATTTGCTACAGTTTCGCGTAACAGACGTAATTCTATTTCAATAAATTTTTTTAAAATGGTAATCTTTTTTTCAATTACTTCTAATGATGTTGCATCATTCAAATCTACTGGTTCAGCGAGATTACACAATCTTTTATTATCCATGTCAAACTGTTGATCCACAGTTAATTTGGATCCTTCACCAGGAGGCCCACGAACAGCACTTTTTACAATATCTTTCGCTAATTGTCGTCCAAAAACGTCAACACTCATTTTTAAACCTCTCACTTCGAAAGTTCTTCAAAGAATGAGTAGCTGTGTAGAATATATCAGATTGATAAATGATTTCAGCTTCACGCAATTCCTCTAAAATTGATAAAATTTCGTTAGTATGACTGAAATTTCCAGCAGTTTGAGATGCAATGGAGAGATTAGCACGTGGGGATCCAGGAACTGATTCATTGGACGCTGCTTGTAAAGAACACGATATTGCATATTCGCAAAATCGAGATAACATTGAAGCTAGAAACGCAGCTGATAGAATACTTGCTGAAAAATCTATGAAACGTGTTTTTGCGAAAGACGCAGATATTCCTGAACAAATTGCTGCTTTAGGAATTTCCAACGTCATGAAAGTTAAATCAAAATTGGGAATGGGTTTGAAATGAAAAAAACAAAAAGGACAAGGGAGTTAAACATTTGCGAAAAGTTGTTAATTCAGCAAAGCTTATGTTAAATTCCAGTTCAGATCCTATTAAATCTGCATTAGCTGCTGCACGAAAGACTGTTCGCGATGCTGGTGGAAAGAAAAAAATCAAAGTCCCACGTATTATACCAATGCCGCCAAAAGTGGGAGGTATTTTACCTCTTATACCTCTATTTGCAGGTTTAAGTGCAGTTGGTGCTGTAGCAGGTGGCGCTGCTGGCATTGCAAAAGCAATTAATGATGCTAGAGACGCCAAACGTCAATTAGAAGAAGCTAAACGACATAACAAGAAAATGGAAGCAATAGCTTTGGGTAAAGGTCTATGACTAAAACCGCACAAGAGAGGATTAGGATTTTATTTGAAACCGGTAAAAAAAAACTTACCCCATCGTGCACTGACTGATATTGAACTTCAAAAATATGCAAAAATCATGAAAATACCCTTTTTTCGTAGTGTTTTTATGCGAAATGATCTTCCAAAATCTTCACTGTGGAAAAATGAATCCGCAATTATCAATCTCGATGATACAACTGGACCTGGAACTCATTGGGTGGCATATAAAAAACGTGGTAATAAAGTTATATTTTATAACAGTTTTGACAATTTGCAGCCACCACATGAGCTTATGAAGTATCTTAATGTTGATAAAATACTGTACAATCATGAAAAACATCACGATTACAGTACAGATAATCGCAGACACTTGTGTCTAAAATTTTTATGCAGAAAAGTATAAAAGTAATATGCACTTTCCAATAAGTATCAGTCATGGATGATTCACTCACGTTAACATTGTCTGGACGAACGTCCATTCTAGAAGCATTTCATTTTTCACCAATTGAATTATCACCATCCAAAAAATATACCTAGAACTTGTGGAATTGTTAACCTTTAATTCTATTCAAAATATTGATAACGGTAACAATAAATTTTATTATGCACTTAATAGTGAAGATAAAAGTATTAAAATACCCACAGAAAGCTATGAAATTGAAGACATATTGATTATTGAATGTATGAATATTATTCCGAGTAAATATAATTCTACTGTTTCTGCGACGATAATAAGGGTCTCTATCTTTATCCGTTACTGTTTTATCACGAAATGGTTTAGGAAAATTTTTGGAACATTTTCCATCAATTGAACACTAATCACCACATGTTCTATGAAGCATATTTTTAGTAACTTGATCCTAAAGAATTAGATCGTCTGTTTGATTTGGAATTCCAGTACATGTGTATTTATCAACTATTTTAGGAGTAGTTATTTTATAATTGTTTTTTAGTGTTATCAACATATGAACATGAGGTAACCTACGTTTTTGAAATTCAATAATATAAACATATGCTGATTCTTCTTCAAAATGACGGTTTTTAATTATAAGATTAATAAGTTTATCTTTTTTTATGTTCAATACTCTTGCTACAATATCTGGTCTATCTAAAAGACTTCGTCCTGGCAATAAATTGTCTTTAATTTCATGCCAATTAGGATTACACGTCATTGTTACAAAAAAATCTGGTTTTACAAAGTTACGTACAATCGCCATTGCATCTTGATAACGTTGTATCGTATTGCGAGGTGATCCTTCGAATGATGATGGAAGAGTTACTATTTTACCTATATTTCTGTTATTTTGTTCACTCTAATCATTCAAAAAGTCTATCAAACCTTGATATGATTCAGCACGAATTTGATGTTGATTATTTCTAAGAAAATTCATTCTGTCTTTTTCAACTATGACGTAAGCATCAACTAACCATTGTTGAAACAATCGATGACCCATTAAAAAGACATTAAAGTCATTCCGAATATCAATTTGAAATTTGTAATAATCGTTTCGAGTAACGCGACTGTTTTTTATTTGATGACGAATATTTGGATTCCAACCCTGAGTTCCAAAAGGAAAGAATAATGGATTCTACATTTAGATTCATTGCAGATATGTATTGTAAATCTCGTGCATCTTTATTCACTATTGTAACGTAAGATTCAGATATTTCACCGTTAGCAGTTGTTGAAAAAAACAGCAGCCACTTCATTTTCTTTTTGAAGATTATAACGTCTTTTGCCTGTACCAGGTTTTAATGTAGATGTCAATGATAGTTCTGGTTCTACATTATTACTTTTCTTTTTTCAATCTTTAATTGCTACTTTTATCATGATATAGGATTGTGCAAATACAATATGTTGTCTTATAAAAGTATCGAGGTAATTAAGAATTTCAATATCTGTTCTGACTTCGAGTCGGCCGGACGAGCAAACAAAAAAACTAGTGGACTGTAATAATTGAGAGCAGAATAAGAACAAAGGTTGGATGCTAGAAGGTTCCAAAAAATAGTTTCTTAACACCGAATTGCTTGGGTTTTATAGATTTTATTCAACAATAACACTTAAACAATAGAACTTAATAATCACTACATATATTTGAGTTGACTGTACATTCATTGTTTGTACACGTATGAATTGTCTGATGGTTATTTTTTCACCAAAAAATAGTCTCAAAACAGTGAATAGCAACATTCACAGGATACACCAGAGTTGTTCGGGGGTGCGATGTATATGTGAATGTCCGTGAGGCACTATGGCGTCGACGCCAGTTCAGCTTCGCGCCCAAAGACACTACAACTGAATATACTGGACCACTGGCACTGATGAGAGTAATTTTGATGATTCACGTATGTTCGTGAGAGTTGTCTGAGTCTACTTGACCGTCTTTGGTACTACCAAAGGTGAGCTGACGGCACAAAACCGCGATTTGACTGCGAACAATTATACAGAGATGACCGCGTGATTTGCCTGGAGCTAACTGACGCCACAAGTGCTCGACCGCGTGCTTGTTGGCGTCACTAGGGCCGTAGAGTTGCCTTCTGGGCCATGAGGGAAATACTTCCCGATGATTGGTCCAGTGAGTTGACTGAAGCGCCGGTGGACAAGTCCGGCATTATGAAATTTTGATTATTCCTGACTAACTGACTTGGGCCCCTCCAAGTCAGAACAATATCACATTCTTGATTGTTTTGTGATCGAAAAGAAATTGCTTGATCATGAATGTATAGTTGACCAAATGAAGGAAGATTATTTGAACATGGATATAGGGCTGTATTGATTTGATAATAGATTTGTCCTTGTATTTTGGAACAGTAAGGACTGGAACGTTGATTATCGAAATTTATCAAATTTGAATTAAATGAAGCAAAAGAGAAAGAATTATTGAATTCACGAATACATTGGAAGAAATTTGTTGATTTGGGATGACTACCTCCAAATAAGAATTTTTAAAATCCTGGAAAACTTGGCAAAGGTAAAAGTTTAACTTCTCCTTGACGACAACAATCATGAAAAGAAAGACCCTTGCCTTGAACTTTTTCTACGGCGAAATGTTTTGCATTACAATGCATAAAAATAACATTCATATTGCCAATATAATTTTCCTCTATGTTCTTTGTATGGTTAAGATCCGATAAATCACTCGTATTCTGTAAAATATTATCATTTGTTGATGATACATCGATATTTATTACATTCGATAAAGTATTATCATCAATCTTGTTAAATGGTATATCATTAATAGTTACATCAGTATGAATGTTGTTGGTAAATTTTCGAAATTCGATAAAACACGATCACAATCTGATATACAATTATTGATTGAAGAATCATTACTATTGGAAATACTGTTATTCACATTTTTTGATAATATATCATCAATAGTTCTACTAGTATCATTATTATTATTGTTATCAATTATTGAACTGGTAGACGGTAAATTTGTAGAGTTTAATAAACTATTTTTATGAATACTGTTATTTTTTTTTGATTTATTATTCGTACGTTTATCACTTGAATGATAATAAGAATGTTGAAACATGATATTTTTTAAAATTGTATTATTTGATTTAGAATAGGAATGATCAACCAATACATTTTCGGAAATTTTATTGTTCTTATAAGGATGAGAATTAGAATTAGTATTATTCAAATCGCTCGAAGCATTTCTCAAATTACGAATTCTTTCAGATTCTCTTTCTTCTTCTGAAGTTAAAATGATCCTTTTACGTGGCATGATATGCAAATTATAAGTCTTGTATAAATAAATAAATAGGAAAAAACTGTAATAAAGTTAGTTAGTAACAGAAAAAGTTTATTGTAACTCTTTTTATGTTGTAATACAATCGATAACTCATTTATTTAAGGAATCCGATAACAATAGGAAGTACAAACAATTTATCTACTCGTGTTTATCAATGCATTAATCTATTTTTCAACTATCTATTTATAAATTTACGTGAATATTCTTTTTTTTTAAATTATGGATCTGTTTATATTAGATTTATGAATCAGTTAATTTATAATTTCAAGTCTATAATAAATCTGTAAGTCTTAGATCGGTAAATCCTAAATCTGTATGCCTTGAAGAATTTCCACCTGCAAAAAAAATGTTTATTACTTGTCTATAATAATAAATTCACTTGAATAAAATATGATATGTTTTAAAGTGAAAACGCCAAGCATGAGTCACCGAGCGAGATGAGTACCTTGGATACTAGATCATATGGCACTATTATACACATGTTTTAAGCGGAGGATTCCATTTTTTAACTCTTGCATATACATTAAAATAAAAAATTTATTAAAGGGGTCTTATTACGGATGGCAATATTTTAATTTTAATTTATGTACTTATTCTTCCTCAGTAAATTTACGTTTACAACAAAAACTAATTCATTTTGTATCGTTATTCATTAATTATTTATGATACTATCAATTACATAAATTACATAAGCAAAAATTGAAATATTGTTTTTATATATGATTATTCAACTCACTTTTTCAACTGAAGGTAATTCTGTGAGCTGCTGTTCCGGATCCATAGGTTTTCTAAGCTTTTCATCTGTCATACCATTAACTGCATTTTTATCAACATTAACTGCTTTTGTGTTGTCATTGTGATTAGAGAATTTCTCCTGGATATCATCAACTACTTCTGGATCTTCATTGTAATCAGACATTTCCTCTTGATCATCATCAACGACTTTTGAATATTTATCGTAATTAGACGCTTACTCTGGATCATCATCAATTGCTTCCGGTCCTTCATTATGATTAGATGCTTTCTCTTTATCATCATCAAGTGCTTCTAATCCCTCATTAAGGTCATACTTCCTGTTTATTGTTACCATCATCTTCAGAGTCATCAGTAAGAGTTATCTTTCTTCTATTTTTAATCCTTCCCTCCATTATATTCTCTTTATTCTCATCATTCAAGTCTAAACGATATAAAAATGTATGAAACAATTGAAAAAAGTTCAACGCGTTTCAAAAAATATTCGTAAGGTAAAAGACCCAATTTCTATTTGTTGAGAATTGATTAATTTTCAGTTTGAACTTGAAAGTGAACATACAATCAATTTATTTGTGGATGGACTCATCAGTTACATTCATAGATCGATTCAAATGCAGGACGCTAGGGGACCCACTTGGTTAGCTAAAACTCAAGAAAACTGGCCAGTAAATTCACCACCAGCTGACGAGGCTTGCAACTTAGAAGCTCGTCCTGGAATTTCACTCATAGCAGCTATTCAAGATACAATAATTCAATGGGACTTGGTTAACTGATATCCAACACCCAATAGATTATTTAGAATTACTGCCCTAATCATAAAATTCACTTCAAGACTTAGACATTTAACAGTTACCAGTCTTTTAGCATCAATCAACTCTACCTACACTCACAACAATCAGACAACGTTACTGGATAATGGGTGGAAGAGCTCCAATAAAAACATTTATTCTTCGGTGCATCGAATGTGCTCGACAACGAGGCATAAGAGCACAACAACTCATGGGCCAATTGCCACAATCACGTATAACTTTTTCACGGCCATTCTTTCATACTTGCATAGATGATGCTGGGCCATTCACAATTAAAACATCATCAGGCAGCGGAGTCAAGACAAGAAAAGCTTGGGTCTGTGTATTTGTCTGCATGTCAACTTCTGCAGTTCACTTGAAAGCAGTTAGTGACTATTCATCTGAAGCATTCATTGCTGCCTACAGGAGATTCACCTCTAGACGAGGATTATGCAAGACAATCTATTCTGACTGTGGCAGAAATTTCATAGGAGCTGACATAGAACTCAAGAAACTATTCACACAATTAACCAGAGAACATAAGGTCATCTCTAGATTCATCATCACCAACGGCACTCAATGGTCATTCAACCTACCTGCAGCACCACACATGGGCGGCAAGTGGGAGTCAGTAGTAAAATCACTCAAATTTCATTTGACGAGAACAGTAAGAGAATCGCTCTTCACGTTTAAAGAGATCACCACACTACTGACACAAATAGAAGCCATTCTCAACTCAAGACCTCTAGAGCCAATCAGTGATGACCCAGAAGATTTTCAAGCACTCACTCCTGAACATTTTATTATTGGGCTAGCAATCAACACTGTTCCTGAACCTTCAGTCTCAGAACCTGCAAATTCAACTCAAAATCGATGGCGGATGATTCAACGACAATCACAGCAGTTTTGGTACAGGTGGTCACAATCCTATTTACAAAAACTACAAGCAATTTCTGAAGGGTTTATCAGGAACAGAACAATTCAAGTCGGTGCATTAGCCTTGCTGACAGATGAAAGATTTCCCCCCACGAAATGGCCACTCGTGAGGATCATTTAATTACACCCAGGGCAAGACGGGCTTCCACGAGTAGCAACGGTAAAAACACCAACAATGACGTTGGTCAGACCAATCGTCAAACTAGCCATTTTACCAATCAATCCAACTTCAGAAGCCCAGCAGCAGAATTAACCAGTTGCTGATGCCGGGCGGCATGTTAAGAATTAATTAATTCTCAGTTTGAATTTGCCAGCTGACAGGAACGGTGGCCATCTTGGGACTGGGTCGATAACCAATCGACCAAATAATCAATAATTCTTAATCTAGTCACTTATTTGACTAATTTTCTGTGTCCTTTTTGACTAATGAAGTTCCTGTCGCCATTGTTGCACTGTTCCCATTCACGTGTACACGCCATTCTAATTCTTTTCGGCCAATCTTGGAGTTTTGAGTCAATCATTAGTGCTAGTGCTTTTCTGAATCACCAGAAATATTTAAGCTCCATTCTACAATCAAAATCAACTAACATTTCAAGATATTTCATAGTAAATTCACGAAATTACATTAGATTCATTTCGCATTGCATTGATACGCTAACGCCACGTGTACAATCATGTCCTTGCTCAACTTGAGAAGCGTGCTGAGCTCGTGTGGGAAGTCAATAATACCGATCACACCAAGTTGAGTGTTTTTTAGGCATTCAATTAAAATTCAGTAATTACAATTGACATTCAGTGATTTCTAAAGACATTGAATTCTTGTTTTCAGACATAAAAAGACATTAAGTGTATCTTGTGTATTGTTGGTGCCAAAAATCAAGATATTATATTTTTGATAAAACCTGACTTCCGTTTGCTCTGTTCCGGCACGATCATCCCTATCCTTAATCGTTTAGGTTAATTCACAAGTTGAGATTCTCCTAACACTATTTGTTAGAGAAGCTAAAAAATAAATCAATGTGAGTTGTAAAATTATTTCAAAAAGTCTACATTGTTTTAAGCATCTATAATAGTGAAAAATACATATGTAATTAGTGATAATCGATTTTTAGACCTTGATCAAGTATAAGATCTTCTACTTTATATATAGATTACTTATCATACCAATCACTTTTTGTTTCCGAGTTAAAATTTTCTCTGGCCTATTTACATTTTTAAATTGTTCTTCCTTCTCCTATGTTACAAGACGGTGTACCCTTTCTTGTGATACGTTATCCCGTGAAAAACGAGTTCAGATATGGCCATATCTGATCAGATCAGTATTATGAGACTGTACAGATCTGATCAGATGGTACAGATATCATCAGATTAGAATTTCAGATCGTTTCAGATCTGAATAGACATGACATATATATTCAGATGCAAACAGATTAAGGAGATTCAGATCTGTTTGAATCTGATCGGAACTGAAAAAAGTTTATCATTTTTATTAAGTCAAAAATCAGATCTGATCAGATTGGATCATATTTGAAAAAAAATTTATTATTTTTATTAAGTCAAAAATCAGATCTGATCAGATTGGATCATATTTGAAAAAAAGTTTATCATTTTTATTAAGTCAAAAATCAGGTCTGATCAGATTGGATCATATTTGAAAAAAAGTTTATCATTTTTATTAAGTCAAAAATCAGGTCTGATCAGATTGGATCATATTTGAAAAAAATTTATTATTTTTATTAAGTCAAAAATCAGGTCTGATCAGATTGGATCATATTTGAAAAAAAGTTTATCATTTTTATTAAGTCAAAAATCAGATCTGATCAGATTGAATCATATTTGAAAAAAAGTTTATCATTTCAGCTGAGTGAAAAATTAGATCTTAACCAATCTGATCATATTTAAAAAAAAAGTTTATTATTTTTGTTATTTTCAAATCAGTTCTGATTATATCTCACCTGCTCTAAATAAATTTAAGTAGGTGCAAAAATTTCGATAAAAAATACATACTCTTGAAATCATAACTACTTTTTTTATTGAATATAAGTTGCTTTATTTTTATAGAAATAAAATGTTATTATAAAATATCTTACACCATATTTACATTTAATTTTCACATTACTTTGTTTAAATTGTTTGGACGCTCACAAATGAAATCTAATACTCTTATTACATGAACTATACATTCAACATTCTCTGCATCAATTTTTATAAAATTATTCGTTTCTATAATTGGTAATATATGTTGAACATTGTATTACTCTCACGATGACAAAATCTTTTCGTATAATCTACATCAAAAGTTCTTACTATATAGCCTAATTTTCTTCGATTTTGGTAAAAACTACAATTTCCCCATAAACCATCTTATCATTCAGATTTATTTTAACGGTATAGCTATTTGTTTGCGTTTTTTTATAAGTTGTTGACGAATATGCACGATTATTTATTATTGCTCTCGCAAAAAAATGCGTGTTATCAATATTAAAATTTAGAGTCTTCACAATCTCAATTAATCTGTAATCATTACATTCCGTTATATTTATATTGTCTTTCAATTCAGGTTTCTGAGATTGATGGAAAAAAAGTCTACAGTATTATTCTTACTTGCGCATGTTATTTTAATGATTGTACACCTTGTGCTATTTTCAAATTATTTGCCATTTCTTGACCGAGATTTTTTAGTGCCGTGTACACATTTGCAAGCATACCGTTAACATTCTCGAATGGAAACGCTGACGTGCTCCATAATGGACCCCAACGCTCAATACATAGTGTTAAATGTAGCAATTGATGCACATTATATGTGTATTGTCGATCACCATATAATTCTTTAATGTCTCTGACAAATAGTTGTAATAAAATTTCAGCTCGCTTCAATTCTGAGTCAATATAAATAGGTTTTTCTAATAACGAAAATATAGCCACCACAAACAATAACCAATGTTGAAAATAAAGATCAGGCAGATATTGAAAAAAAATCGGAATAGAGTAAAACAATACTACATTATAGAATTCTGATGCTTTATAAAATGGGAGATATTTCAGACTACGTGGCATTCTATTGAAAAAATATGGTGGATGAATGTCTTTCAATTTGTCATCTATTTCTGAGACAAACTGTTTTATGTTCCAAACGCCTTTTTGTGAAACCATAAATTAATAAATTGTTTTCCAACGCCAAGGAGAACCGAATGCATGTATTCAGGTAGCACACATGTTTCTAATTTAAGAAGAGGAATAGCAGAAACAATTGATATTCCTTTAACGCCTCTTTTATGTGGGAGATTATCTTTGAAAGCTATTCAGCTTGTTTCGTCATTCGATCATCACTCCTTAATCTACTGACTTTCTCGCTAAAATATATGCTCGGATTCTTTTTTTCCCTTCAGGTACTTGACAACGTTTCATTTTTATTTCACATATATTGCACCCATATTTTCCAGTGAAATACTGAATGTTTTGAATCTCAGCCCTAGCTGGTGCATCGGCTATGAATAAAGGAGCAGTAATTCTTGTCGTACAAGTCTCTTTTGTCGCAGGATCAACCCAAGTAATGCCGTCATAAAAACACGTAATAAGCTTCTCACAAAATGGTTGGAGGAATGTATTCATTAAAGGTTTTTTAGTGGAGTCATACCATATCCCTATGATGCAAATAAAACTTTCTCGAAGATGTTCTGGAAGTTCTGCTATCATGAACATCAATGGCCAACAGTTACTTTTAGAACTTTTCACAATAGAAATTCCATCAGTATTGAGAATCAATGTTAAATCAAATTTACCCCTTTTCTGATGTGAATTGACTCTTTTATATTCTGATCCATCAGTGATATCAGTTATAACATTGGGTTCATGGTTAGAAACATGAAGTTTATTTGCTAGATTCCTTTCTTCAAACAAATACTTTATTTGTTCAACTAAGTCTATCTCAAAAAAAAAAGATGTTCCTTCAGTACTTGAACAAGATGGACACTTTGTTAAAACAGGGTTCGTATTATTATAGAATAAACACTTCTTACAATAATAATATTTAATGATACGAGCAGAATGGGCTTCATTCTCAATAAATTTAAATAAATTATGCAATGTCTTTGGCATATTGTTAGGTTTTGGAAGAATTTCTTGTATATATATCAATAAAGCTTGAAGACTAGTTTTCGTTAGTTTATTTTGAATATATAAGTTCATGAGGAGTAATATGCTTCGAGTCAGCTAATGTCACTACCATCATACAGTGCATTGACCATGCTAGCTATCGAGCTGTTACTGTCAACTTCATAACTATTTGTACTATTGTGCTCATCATCGCTATCTTCGATTATTTGTTCATCATCAGATTCAGCCACCAAATCTCTTTCGTCAAGATTGTCATTATCTTCTTCACTATCCTCTTCATGATCTTTTTCGCCATCTTCTTCATTGTCTGTACTAGATTCACTAATAGTCGAGTTACTAACATCGAAAGAATCATTTTCTCCCTGAATGGAGGAGTTAACGTCACTATCAGGTTCTGATGTTTCAGAACTGCTATCTTCATCTAAGTTACAGCGTCTTTGTATACTTTTCCATCGATATACGTGCTTCGAGGAACCTAAATAAACCAAAAAATTCTTATCATTTCATCTTTTAAATGACAAAGTTTAAAATTGTAAAAACAACTTTTAAAGAATTGTTTCAAAAAACTATAAATGCTATTGTATTTGAATTTATTTATACTGTTTTTTTTTTAATAAAAAATACTACATTCTGACGACTTGCATGAGATTATAATTTAAAAATAATATTTCATATGCATATATATGTATCCCTGAATATTTATTTATCTTATAATTTCTGAGATAAGAATTTGTACATAATAGCATTCACACGTATACTCGAGCTTGCTGCACGTCGGTTCATGATCCGTAACCAGCATCATACATAATAAATTCATATCTAAGAAATTATAATAATATATTTGTACTTCATCAAATACATAGATTTATTTAAAAATATATATTTCATATATTTATTAAAATGGACCTGTAAAGGACATCTACGCGTAACAGATAGATATTCTTACCTGTGAGTTCGGATTGTCTTGCCATATTTTACGTCGTTCCTTTTCGGCAGATGGAACCGGAATTTCTTCAACAATTTCTCTATTATCAGATGACATTATCTTCTAAACGGCAATTGATAAAACACTAAAAATAAAAAGTAATTTCTTAGTTTACAGAAGATTGTCCATTGCTTTTAACCCTTCAGATCTTACGCTCATCAAACCGCAAAAAATACTGTCGTGATAAGCGAATTACTCACGGGTTGTACGCATGCCGTTTTGTTTAATTGACATTAATTAAAAAAAGAAACTTTCAAAATTATACGGCGGCCGGCGCCGCTTGCGACACTCGGGAATACTCGTTAGAGCCGAACTTAGCCGAATGACTAATTTCTTCAATTTACTTTTCTTACGTGATGACAGAGAAGAGAGACGTGAATGGAAGTTTAGTTTAAATAGGCCTATGTGTCCCGGAAATTTAGTATGTATTCTTATAGAGCCAGGTAGGAGTTTGCACGGTTGGGATGACCTTGGATGATCCCTAAACAAAACCCAGCATTGAACTTCTATGCAAGTCTGTTTTCTCTGATGATGAGCAATGCTCACAGCTTTGACAAAATAATTGTTTAATAAAATTTTTGAATTGTAATAGTAACGATAATCAAATTTCTTAAAGCTAAAACAAATTTCATATAATCATTCTATTTAAAAATTAAAAGTAAACTAATAAGAAATAAAGAGTGAGCAAAATGCTCATAGCGTAAGGTCTGAAGGGTAAATATAAAATTTATTATAATCTAATAGTATTCTAATAACAAAAAAATTATTTGATAGCTTTTGTTGAAAAAAAATTATTACGCTGAATGGTTAAAAATAATTATAAGAATGTAATACATGAATAAAATCGTCTATGGGCAGTACTTAAGCCTAAGAATTACTTAGCGTAATAACTTATTCAATCATCATTTTTATATAATAAAAAAAATCGTATTGTAACTATTTTACTTACCAAAGAACAAAAAATATTTTATTAACGAACACTTATTACACATATATAAAAATCAGAACAGATTGTTGATGAACAAAGTTTACGGATATACAATAATGAATGCTACTTTTGCCCAGAAAGCTCATAGACATACTAACTTATTATATTATATGTATAGCCAACAAGCTAACTGGACAACTCCACCCTCCACTCGCTTTGGATCATGGTAGATGGAAGCCTATCAAACTTTGTTCGATGCTGGGATGATAATATAATTAATAAAGAAAAATTATTTTGTAGTAATTGGAAAAAATATTTAGATACAATAAGAGAATCTTTTTTTTTGCACGAACTTAATATTATTATTAATAATTATTTTTATGTCAATTCAGCATCAGAATCTAGCTTTATTATATGATTTAAAATTTGCCGCATGCATGAAAATGCGTCAAGAGTTGACGCGCATGCTTACTGTTTCATGAGAAGGCGGCCGTTACCACGTGGTAGTGAAATACTAACGGTTACAATAACTACATGGCGTCATTTCTACAATGATACGCACAAATGTATAGAATTCCGCAATTTATTAGAAGTAATGTAATTCTAAGATCGTCAAATTCTATTTTCTTTAAATTTAATTTATTTAAATATGTATCTATTAAGTGTAAGGTAAATAATATAACCATAAAGTGCAAGATAGTGATATTGTCAAAGATGAGACTGATAATATTAATATTGGTGATATTGTGCCATACATGCAGAAGGGAAAACAATTAGACGGTGAAGTGTTGATGATTGCAGGTAATATGAAGAAATTTATCATGCTTACAATTTATAAATATTACGTATAATGATTCTTTCATATAAGTCTTCAAGAATGTAATTATTTTTTTTATTTTATTGTGTGAAAAGATGAAAGTAAGATTGATGAATATCTAAAGGAGTTGAATATGAAAATAAGGAAGTAAAAAGGAAACGGGTTAGACCATTACCCTATTCTCCGGAGACATTCCATCTTAAGCCAAAGAAACCCAAAGCTAATGTAAGTACATAGAGTTTATTACATTTTTACTTTTTATTATTATATACATAATGATGTTAAGCGAGTGGGACCGTTTTTTTAGGTTTTAAACAAAAACAAAGTATCGAAGAAACCAGAAAAGGAAACACGTCCTTTCTCGAAATCAAGTACAAAGTTTAATAAAAAAGAAGGAATCACTGATGACATTAGAAGAAAACAAACACAGTTCTAACATCACTACTTTGTCAAATATAACAGATAGAAACTTATCGTTGGCGTCAGTAAGTGAAGATAGTGATGCATCACCATTTGTGAAGCAGGTAAATACTCAGTACATTATCAATTACTCTAGTGTATGTAATTATTCATATCCTAGTACTCTGTTGCAAATGAAATAAATTTCAATCATGGGTTTTTTTCAGAAACATCTTCATACTAGGAATGAAAGTTTATTAGAATTGAAGAAACTTAACCAGAATATGACAAATCCTAAAAATAATAAGCCTGCAAATAATAACAAAAATAAAGCTGAAAAAAAAGTATTGGAAAAGTAAACATCAATGACGAAAAACAGAATAAAAGCGAATATTCTAACATGCAGAAAGAGAAAAGTAATCTTAATAAAAATGTGACAAATAAAGGAGATGATGTATATGAGTTAGATTCCGAAGATAATGGTGATGTAGATAAGAATGATGATGACAAAGTAAATGATGATGCAGGAAAAAATGACGAAGGTGATCACGATAGCGATAATGCAGATGAGAATGAAAAGATGCTCACGAATGTGATGATGCAGATAACAATGAAAAAGATGGCCATAAGAGTGATGATGTGGATAAAAATGAGAAGAAGAAGATCACGAAAGTAATGATGCAGATAACAATGAAGAAAATAGCAATGGGAATAATGATGAAGATGACAATCAGGAAGACGTCGATGACAGTGACGAAGAAATTGGGATCATCTTAACTATCAGATACATAAAAAAGACGACCCTGGAGTGAGTATTCTTAGTTTGTACCTTTGGTACATTTTTGTATTATTTCTATACAATTTAAATTTTCTTTTCTTGATGATTCTCACAAATTATATTTTTTTAGATGCGCGAACTAAAAGATGGAATTTACATCAATAGGAAAATTATGATAATGCCAAAAAAACAAAGTCCACAAAGCCGACCCATCTTATTCGCCGTTTAATGGACGGTGTATTTATTCAAAGTGAAGTTCTCAACTGTACTTTACAGGTAATCCTGGAAGAAATAAAAGGCAAAACGAGGATGAGTGTGAAATGCTTCACCCTCTAGCCGTAGCAGCAATTATAGTAAGTTTTTTACCTTATATTATTTTGAATAATTATTAATGTTATTCTCTGCTATCCAGATTCATAAAATACACATAAATATTACAGGTAAAGCAACTTCATTGTACAAGAAAGCTCGGCCAAATAAAACTGTTTATATCAACCAAAGTATTCATGAGACAATAAGCCAAAAGTTGTACGAAATGAAAGTAAAAGGAAGGCGCGAGAAAGATGGAATAGAAACCAGTGACAGCTTCGTTGATAACTTAAAAATTATGATTATGATATTATTATTGTTTTTTAAAATTTAATCTGTATGAGAAAGAAAATTAAAATCCACTTCAATAAATAACTTTAATCACAAATACAAAACAACATATTCCTTACGTCATTAATTTTATATTCATTTCTTACCTTCAAAATGCATGTTCAGATTGGAGCAGATCTGGGACATATATATACATATATGATAATCTCATAATCCTGATCTGATCAGATCTGAATTCTGAATCCATTTTTCTGATGACTTCAGACTATTTCCGATCTGCTCAGACATGAACTGATCTGTTTTATATCTGAATTATATTCTTTTCAAATATAAACAGATCAGTTCATGTCTGAGCAGATCGGAA